>NC_056522.1:54758289-54816362 GCF_019175285.1 Sceloporus undulatus
AGGGGGGGAGGGATAAAGTGTTTTTAATTGTTATATTTTATATTTTACTGTTGTCAACCACCCGGATTGGTTTGCCATAGGGCGGTATATAAATAAATATTATTATTATTATTATTATTATTATTATTATTATTATTATTATTATTAGCTTGCTATCTCTGCTCTCATCTTACACATTGGGTAAAAATCCAGAAAATAAAAAATACAGAAATGTACATAGATTAAAGTCTTTCAATTACTTTTGAATTAATTCTAAAACAAGTCGCATGTCTGTTTTAATTTAATTTAATTTAATTTAATTTAACATGGTCCCCACCCAATTCACTGCAAGTCTAAGCAGTTGCTTAGAGGAGTGGTGCTGCAGCCTCCAGAGGGTCCATTCCCTGCTAGCATGGCTGCTGTACAACAAGAAAAGAACTCCCTTTCTCACTTGCCCAGTTGATGTGCCAGTCTCTCCTTTGTACTACCTCACCTGGTGTACACCTCCCTCTGGGGTGTCACCCAGTGCAGTCTGCACTCCTTGCACCCACAAGTGACTCCTTTGCTCTGTCTTAGACCCTGTCTGCACCAGTACGGGGCAGCCTAGAGTATCCTGGCCCCAGAGCTGCCCTGGCCCTCCCCCATTGCAAAGCCCTCCATTCTGATGCTGGGTGTCTGATCACATGCATGTCTCACTGAGTGTCCATTGTGGTTTGCTTTGAGGTGAGGCACCAAATGATGGTCACATGGCTAGATGCCTCATTCTGACCTCAGAGCAAGTAACTGGTGGTAGTAGCACATGTGCTGGATAGCTTAGTGGGACATGCATGCAGTCAGCCACCCAGTGTCAAAATGGAGGGCTCAGGATCTCCTAGGTGGATCCAGAGCAAGCAAGAATGTTGTTAAAGCCAGGGTAAGAGGGGTAAAACCTAGTTCTGGTGCTGAACAGACCAGCCGTCATCTCATCTGCTTAGCCCGAAAAACCCACAAAAAACTATGTCATCCAGTCTGCTTGCACCAGAACATGCTGACCGGCACATCATCTGGTCTCTCCACCAAGGGAATGGGGGGAAGCTCTTTTATTTTTCCAATATGGACAGGGTTTTCATCACACTGCTACCAGACTCTGTCCCCCTCTGTGATCATGTGTCTTCCCCATCACCACGACCACTGTAACAACAGTTTAAATTGGTGTAATGGCTTGGAATGTTTAGGAATTTCCAACTACTACAGGGAATGCTATTAAAATATATACGATCCAACTTCCATGAAAAGAGGGAAGAAACTTTCCAGTTTTACAATGATTTATTCCAGAAGGTGTGTGTTACTCTGTTGCAGGCAGCAAAACCCAGCAGAGTTTTGTGGAATAATGGTCTCTATTAGCATTTTAAAGAGCCAGTATTGGCAAGTTAAAAGGGAAAAAAAGCTGTTTGCTTTGCTTGACAGAGAATACAGACTTGAATTACCAATTATAATTTTTGGCATCACCATAAGCTAAATTTTATTTTTAGGTGATGCCAAAAACTCTAATTGTTAAAGCATATTAAGAATACAGACATTTATAATCATCTTTGGTAGGCATTTTCTTTGTGGTGTTATTTCTTGGGCTTTAGCTAATGCAATTATGTATCATGCAAGAAGAAAAGGGCTTTTTGCTTTGAAACGCGGGTAAAGTTGAAAGTATTCACTACTAGAGTTTGAAATCATCAACAAAACACCTTCAGTGAAGAGAAAGATATGTCTTAAAGACTCACATAACAGGGAAAAACAGAAAATGAAAAAAAATTGTTAGTATTGGCTCAGAGCTTAGGGAAAAAACTAATCATTATATTTAACTATACAAAGGGATCTTGTAGCACCTTTGAGTTTGAGAGAAAGAACTTAGTAGCATAAGCTTTTGTAGACACATGTCTACTTCATGTAATGTATCTAAGAAGGGGGGCCTGGGAACAAACCCTTTAATGCTATGCTAAGATGGCTGTATGTGTGAATAGCAATAGAAATGCAAAACCTGTGAGTACAGTATAATGAAGAGGTGAGACATTCAGTTTTAACATGGTCACTGGGGGACAAAGGCAAGAGGAAAGATGTTGCCTAAAGCCAAAGTGAGTAGGTAACCATATGAATGGTGCAGGGACTTATTGGAATGTAGTGTGATGCTGGTTGGGAATCAGAAAGAAAATGTAATAAATTGTCCAAGAGAGCCCTCATGAGGCTGGGATCTTAACTAGTGTTATAACATGTGTAGCTGCCAGAAAATGTGTTCAACTCATTATTGGTTGACTGGAGTTTGTCAATATATTCCAGTTCTGCTGTTTCTCTTTACAACCTTCTTTTGTACAGCCAACCCTCTGTATCCATGGATTCTTTATCCATGGATTCAAATATTCACAACTTGAAAATAATTTTTAAAATACATAAATTTCAAAAAGCAAACCTTGATTTTGCAATTTTATTTAAGGAGCATCATTTTACTAAACCACTGTATTTAATGAAGCTTGAGCATCCACAGATTTTGATATCCATGTGGGATCCTGGAATGAAATCCCAGCAGATACCAAGGGCCCACTGTAGGGTGTTGTTGTTGTTGTCATTGTTGAAGGACTGCTATTCTGAGATCTGAGATGGAATGCTGAGGATGATTGAAGTGTTTTGCAACTGGTTTTTGTATATTCTCATTCCTAATGTCTGAGTTATGTCTGACTCAGAGACTGCCCTGTTTGACCAAAGAGTGCTGAAGGGTATTGTTGACCAAGGATGGTATATTACATTAGAGGATGAGCAAGTGAAAATACCTCTAATACTTTAGGTGACCCTAGTATTGATCTTTTTAGACCACATGACGTATGTTAGTGGCTGGCTTAAGTGGTGCAAAAACACTTGCTATTTGCACAGAGGAAGTCAAAAGATTAATTCTGATTAATAATGTTGTATATATGATTCATCCTGATTGTTTAGCCATTAATTGTTTCACTTCAGTACCTCAGTGGGAAAATGTCCTTTAAGTGGAATAAGCACATACATCTTTATTCACCTTTTCCAGTGAAAACAAACAATTCATGGTATTTGAAGGTTGATTTAACAAAGTATATATTCGTGAAAGTGG
Organism: Sceloporus undulatus; assembly: GCF_019175285.1. Classification (NCBI taxonomy): domain Eukaryota; kingdom Metazoa; phylum Chordata; class Lepidosauria; order Squamata; family Phrynosomatidae; genus Sceloporus; species Sceloporus undulatus. The sequence continues at coordinate 54,761,375 of NC_056522.1, forward strand.
AAAGAAAAAAGATGCCTATTAGTAATGAAATTTAATTTAACAGGTTGTTAGATCCCAAGCTTTAGGAAAATCCTGTCTACTGAATCACAATAGCTAAAAAATTTAAATAATAAATATCAAAAAGAAAAAGAAAAATACCAAAAGAAAAAAAGGGAACATCCTTTTTTATTTTTATTTTCTTACCAATATTACATTATATGAAAATTTCTTCTCCATAAACCTAGGTTCAAAAATTAAACTGGACACATTTCTCTTGGGGGAATATCCCATACACTTGATATCATAGCAAAAAAGACTCTGTCCCTTGTGTCCATTTGTCATACCTCTGATAAGGTAGACTTATAAACTAAGCCTTCCAGTGTTGATCTTGAGTTAGTTTAGGCTGATTAAAGGAGATCATTCTGAAGACCTCCAGCTGAAGGGTAAGCTGTTGGCAGTATGCATTTGGAAGGCTGATGTTTTAACCACTTCTCACAGAGCTGCTGACTAGGTACCGAATGTGGATACTGACAAGGCTCCTGTTTATATTTTTAGAATATATCATTAAAGGAGCTTTAGGCCAGATGTGATTTCTCTTATCATGCAACAGTTATGTGACTGGTCATTATAGTTTTCAATATCACCATATTAAGGTTATGTTTATCTGAAACATAGACAGTTTTCAAATCCCCTGCCATGAATTTTTGTCTGGGTTTGTCTTGACTGAGTGAAGCACCAAACTGAATAAGTGCAATGAACTCTCACCAGTGAAGTCAATCAAGGCAACCATCTAACTGCCTCCCTCCTATTGGTCATATCTGCTGGGGGAAATGGTAGTGACAGTCCAACATACATAGAAGGCACTGTGTTGGGAGTGGTAGCTGTATTTTCCAAGGAACTTCTTTGGCATCAATGAGAATGAAAGTCGCCAACCAGGTCCACTTATTACCCACATTCCCATCTGCACAAACACATTACTTCTTAGGAGTACCATTGTGGTAGGAGAGAAATCACTGTGAAGAGATAGAGTTGGAGAAAACACAGTTGTGTCGCAAATGTTACACATACATCACCCTTGCAGAACAAACAAGAAGGGCAAAACTCTGTATTATGCAGTCTGAAATGAACTGTGCTACACCCTAACATTGTATATTTACCCACATAGACACAAAAGACAACTGAAACAACTAAAGATCATTCTGCAGATTATTCTGTTTCATACCACAGGGCATTTCAATCAGAGGGAGAAAAGGAAGCAGACTCTAAAATATCTACTAATTAAGAAGTGAATCTGCCTTGGGGAAATCCACACTTGGGAGAACAATTAAGCTGAATTTGTCCCTTGCTTACATAGGTTCGTTCTGCAAAACTCCAGAAATCTTCTCAAGTTCTAGCAATTATGCCATGTTCCTTTCTCCCTGTTACCCAAGTGAATGGATCATACATATACACACACATCATCACAGCTTTTATTTAGCCACCACAGCACCCTCTAATGTTAGTAATGAGAAGCAAAATAACGACATGTAAGTCACAGTGACAGCATGAAGAAGCAAGCTGGGTACTCTGTTTTGCACATTCCAGCTTTAGCAGCAGCAGAATGATGTACAGGTTTAATTAACTGCTTCCAACAATATTCCAGAGTCTGTTAAAAGAGAAAAAAGAGAGAGAGCAACTGAATATCACACACCTGTGAGAAGATTAGAATATCCACAGAGTATATTGGGATATGTTTTGGTTTGGAGCTGAAACTGAAACCATAGTATCATAAATATTGGCTCAATATTTTCAGTCCACAAAAGGCTGAGCATTCTCCTTTGGGGACAAGGAATGGTTAGAACTCAGACTTACTTCACTGAAATGAGCAAATCTGGAATTCTGAACATGCCCAGTTGTGACAAACCTGGACTCTTCAAAACTAGGAAGAAGTGAGTTTACAACACTGACAGTTAGTGCCAATTATCTGCCAGCAAGAACCTGGAAAGCAATTGACACCAAACGTCAATATTTTAAAAGCCTTTGGAAAGACTCTGGGGAGAAAGGGCTCCAATACAATGGCCAGTGGGAAAGCAGTCTGTGCTGTCCTTTGTGTAAATTTAGGCTGGCAGCATAATCCCAAACATGTTTACTCAGAAGGAAGTACCACTGTACTCAGTGGGGCTCAGTCCTAAAGATCTGTGTACAGCACTGTAAGCTGGGAGAGGATTTTGGTGTAGTCTGACCTGTCTACCCTTGCAAAGGTTACAGTTAAATAATTCCACAACTATGTAAGGTGTATAAGAGATCCAGATTTTGAAAAAGCTGCTTTTAAAAACTATAATGCTCAGTGAATTTGGGGCACTATAGTCCAAAAAATCATTTCCAAACTCTAAATTTATATTGCTAAAGATACTATCCTATGAATATTTAACTAGGGGAAGAGGATAGAATGAACACAGTGGGACTTTTCTAAAAGGAATAATAGATAAAATAAGACAGACAGACAGACAGACAAATGAGAGATAGATGATCGATAGACAGACAGACAGATAGAAGACTGGACATTTTGGTTTTTAAGACAACTTCTACCCTGCTACACTACACACAGACCTTTGGTGTTTTGGGAGTATTCTATATGATTGAGAGCATTGCTTTTGTGGAAAAAATATATGTGGAGATACTTCTCATAATTTGCTCTGTTTGCAAAAGGAATGGGAAATTTCCAGACTATAGGTTCCTGTCAGCAACTCATTTGATCAGCCTTGTCCTTCCCAGGCTAGATTCTCATGGTCAGCCACACACACACATCTAAGCATTTCCAGTGTGCTCTTTAACCCTTGAAAATCTGACAGTTCCATCATCCAGTTGCATCATCTTTCCTCCTGCATTCTATCCCCTCTGTCACACTCCATGCTTACTATTGAAGAAAAAAGGCCTATCTCTAAGTGCCAAGTGGTAAAACAATACTCTTATCTCCAGTCAGTGTTTGGACATAAGAGTGGATTTCCTCTAGTCAATGCAAGAAAAGGACAGCCTTTTACTAGGTTAAGGAAAAATCTAGTTTTTTTCTCAATGCAGAGATTGACACAGTGAGATCACTCAATGCACAGAGAAATGAATATATAGGCCCATTCCCATTTACAGATAAATCGGTGTGTGATCCAAATCGATGTATCGATTCAACAGCAGAGTGTGGTTCACATTATATTTGCCCCGGTCGCATTTTTCCCCTCCAAAATAATCCACTTTCAGTTCCCGTTCACAAGTGAATCGATTCAAAATGATTCGATTCCAGCTGGCCAAAGGGGAAATTCGAATCAATTACAATCTGCATGTGGTTCATACTTGCGCAGATTCAATTTATTGAAAAAGAAGTGGGGAAAAAACAGCATCAAAAAGATGTGGGTTAAATGGGTCTAGCACATGGCCCCCCTCTCAAAACGATTCATGATCTGGTTTACAAGGTAATGGGAATGAGGCCATAATAATGTCAGGAGCAGGGTTTGGGATGAGAGGCTTCAGGTGGGATGGGTTCACCTAAATGTCATCTGGTGCTTGGGGAAATCCACTATCCTAATCTTTAAGGAGATAAGGCACACATTTTGGGAACATTGCCTTTCATGTATTAGTTCCTGAACTAATAAAACAGCAAATGTATTTTTAGCTAACACTGCCAGGAAAATTAGTGAAAAGACAGTTTCCCTTGTTTTTGTGGCTGCTCATGAAAATCAGAACATTAAATCTGCAAAAGCAATGCTTCTTCTACTACAGTCGCCCCCCTCCCTTTATCACAGACTTGATATCTGCGTTCTTGATTATGCATGGAGGCGGGGCAACCTCTGTTAACCACAGTGAGGCATACCCCATGACATGCACTCGTGGGGCATGCTCCATTAAAGCCTATGGGGTTTGAATTCATGCGAGTCTCCATTTTTGCAGAGGGGTCTGGAATGGATCCCCCGCAAAATGGAGGGTCAACTGTATTTCTCTTGTTTAATACCTGGACCAGCCAGCCCAAAATATTAAGTCCTCTGAAGCAGAGCAGCAAATAGCACGCGCGCACACACACACACACACACACACACACAGTCAACCAATTCAAGGTACATAGTATTGAAAGTGAGAGAGTTACATTGGCATGTGAAGGCAAAAATCCAACTAGCATCTCTCCCCAAGTCAACTCTGCCAGTAAAAACACAACAGAACTGTTTGAATTCTTTTGGCGATACTCAAAACCTACTGCCTAAGGCATCACTGTACCCGATGGTGAATCTGTCCCTGTTACACGCTGTTTTATTCTGTAAACCTTAGCTTTGTTACTGTGTGTTGTTCAAAGCAGGCGTTCTTCATTTTCGAGCCTGCAGTTATTTTGGACTTCAGTTCTCAGAATCCCTGAGCACAGACTGAGATGACAAGGGCTTCTGGGAACTGAAGTCCATAATTAACAGGAAGGCCAAAAATTTGAGAACCACCGATTTTAAGAAATAACGGTACTGTGTGGTATTTAATCAACAGCAAGTTGTTATTAATTAATTAATTGATTAATTTCTATCCTGCCTTTCTCCCCAAAGGGACCCAAGGCAGCTCACGATAACAGTTTAAAAAACATATTGCAACTAAAAAATTTTTTAAAATCAGCTAAAAACTATATAAAATTACAAATATTAAAACCACAATAAAATCACAATACACATCCCATATAAAACCCATCCCATAACTAAACATTAAAAGCCTGCCTGAACAGAGCCATTTTTACCTGCCGATGAAAGGCCAGCAAGGAGGGGGCCAGCCTTGCTTCTTGTGGAAGGGCATTCCAGAGGGCAGGAGCAGCCACCAAGAAGGCTCTCTCTCGTGTCTTCACCAGGCGAGCCTGTAATGGTGGGGGGATGGAGAGAAAGCCTTTCTCAGAAGATCTACAATGCAGTTGAGGAGAAAGAAAAGAAGACTGGGAAATGAGCAGGAGTCAATCCCTGCTGACAAACTGAACCTGGAAATAGTGGAAAAACGTGGTTCTTGTTGGTGGATCCCACGAATCTATTAAAAAACAAAGTTGCATACTCTCCATCAGTACTTGCCAAAGTCTGCTTGGCTGAGGTAAAAAGTCTTAAGAGATGGAGCAGGATGGGCTCCAGAACTGCAGGGACTACTCTGTCATACCTTCTAACTATCCCAATCTGACAGGGCCAGTACCGATTAATCCTCTGCTATCCCATTTTTTCTGCTGCTTTGAAAGTGTCCCAGATTCTCTCCCTTTCTTCCACTTTCATCCTCTTCCTCATCTTATTTCAATTGCTGCAAATGAAGTTCAAAGTGCAAAAATAGGTTATACATAAGTAAGTCAACATGTCTTGCCCTTCCCTATAGGCTCAGCAAAAGAAAGTAGCTGCAGTGGCTCCTACATTGTGTATTCTTCCACATTGATAACTTTTGCCTTCTTGACCAAACTCTGATGTTGCTTAGCCATGTCCTGTATTTTATTTGTGAAATGTTGGAGAGTAAGCAACTTCGTTTTTTAAAAGATTCGTGGGATCCACCAACATGAACCAAGTTTTTTAAAAAGACATACTTAAAATTAAAAGAATACAGAGCCAAACATTTCTTCTGAGTATCAGAATGAAATAGAACTGATAGTCCATTTCATACGAATATCCACTCCTGGTTATTCTACACCTTCTCCATTTCAGCAGAATAATTTAGGATAGAAGCTGAGCCATTTTACTACTTCTACTGGGGATCAGAAATCTTGCTGATCCCTTAAAGGTCTCACAGTAGACTACCTTCTTGCCAGAGCTTGGAAACATTACTTTTTTCTACTAGAGATCTCAAAATTCCCTAACCAACGTGGTCAGGGCCGTGCTGACTGAGGGATTGTAGGAGTCATAGTCCAAAAATATAACATTTCTAATGCTTCTTGCCTATCTTTGAAAATAAGGGACTCCATACCTCATCCCAACACCTTTAAAATGATGCAAACATTTCACAAGCAATTGATCACTGAGACCAACCAGCTGCTTTAAACAGCCTAGATATTAAAAGAAAAGACATCAAAGACATTGGAAGGAAATTCGTTGATGGCTGATGTGTGCATGTTCTTATGCTCATCACTTGGTCTGAGGCTTCTAATGATGTAAGAAATTGAAATAAAATACATGTCTAACAGTGCATTTGGCAGCAAAGCTGGCATAGCCGAGGCAGCCAGCGGGCAGCAGTACCTTTTTATGCAAAGGGCATCAAACTCCTTCCTGCTTCCAGCCCTTGAAGGAAATGGATCACATCAAGCAGAGCTGGTTTCACCAATCCTCCTTTGTGCCACAGGAAAGGAGAGAGAAAAATCAGGTAGATGGACAGATAATAATATATATATTTCTTAACTTGGGTTATCTACATGTGTCATTTCAATATTGTGTGTGTGTGTGTGTGTGCGCGCACGCGCATATGTATTTGCATGTGTGTATATATAAATTAGTGCCTGGTTTAATGAGTCTTTTGTTCTAGGAAGTCTGCAGGGGCATAATAGCTGGAAGTCAGAGGATCTTCATAATGTATGAAAGTTCCCTCCTTGATTGTAAGATCAAAATAAGAATTCTGCTCCTACAATGAGTTTTTTTCTTCAATCCCTACATTTATAGCATTGCAAGAAGCAATAATTATCATCATCATCATCATCATCATTTATTTATAGTGTGCTGTAAAGTTTGCACAACATTAAAACTCATTTACACTTACAACAGCTGGCACCCTGTTTCAACTACAGTATATGCTCGACTATAAGGCGACCTCATGTATAAGTCAAGGGCAGGTTTGGGGGCCAAAATTATGGACTTCCCATGACCTGTGGATAAGTCAATGGTAACACTTAAAGGCTCCTTTGTGTGTGTGTATGTGTGCTAAAGCAAGAGCTACCCTAACTGAAGCTTTTTGCTTCAGTGTTTCAACTTTGTTTTCAGCCTTCACCCTCCAGACAACAGCAGCTGTCAGGTGGGAGAGGGACTCTGTTTAACAGCAGTTAATAACCCAAGACTCTTACTGCTTGGCTCAAGAGAAAAAGAAACTCTCTCCCCACTGCATGGGGAAATCTGAAAGAGCTGCTATTACACTACCATACTTACCAGTAAATAAGTCAACCTGGGATTTTAGGGTCAATGTTGGGGCATAAATTTATAGACTTATAGACAGGTATATACAGTATTTAAGTAACCTTTCCTGGGCCAATCCCCAACCACAATCATAAAAGAAACGTTATTCACCCATGCTTTCAATCTCCTACAGATTGGATCCCCTTCTCCCTGTGCAGATGATGCCCAGTAAAGTAGGTTGGGGGTGAGTTATGTTTATGGCAAAAGTGTCAAAATTGTAACTAAGTAACAATCATGAATATGAAACTGTTACCTAGATTTACTAATCCATAACTGTTTCATATTCACAATTGCTACTTAGTCACAATTTTGTCATTATTGCTACAATTGTAACTCCTCCCCTACCTATTTTACAGGGCACAATCTAGACCGGTAGAAGGAGAGACATTTTGCCAGCAATTAGGGCATGTTTTTGTGGGGGTGGGGGGGGGGGGGGGGGGGTCAGGCCAGGAGATGTGACTTAGTTAAATATATTTAACTCAGTAGCTGTTACAGCATTCTGGACAACTCTAACATTTGCTTCATTCACATTCCCTTCATCACTTTGCTGACCCCAATACTGCAATGATAGAAATTTGGCGACTGAAGGAAAACTTAATTGTGAGGCAGAATTCTTGTGGAGGGCAATGCCCACATTTTGCCCATCGCCAGCAGAACCACCACTACACCCTGGGTGTAAGATCATTAAATTTCAAAAATAATGTTCTTCATGAGAACAGCCCTGATGGGTGAGGTGAAATGAGTAATATTTATGTTTTGGGGCATGGTTATATTTTTCAATTTCTATGCTGTTCTTTTATCAATCTTAAGGGATTTCCCCCCACACATCCAGTATCTAAAACAGGGGTAGGCAACCTGCGGCCCGTGGGCCGGATGCGGCCCGGCGAGGCCTTGGGACCGGCCCCAGCCCGGTCCTGCCGCCGATTGCCGCCGGGGCCTTTGGAGGGCAATTGTCTATAGAAGCCTCAGAAACATGCATTTATATTAACATTTTTTAAAAAATCAGCAAATTTTTTTGCGTGTCCCCCATCTTTTTAAAAAAAGTGTCTTCCATTTGAAAATTTTGTCCTACATTTGTCCTGGTTTATTTATATATTTATTTTTTTAAAAAATTATTTAATTATTTATTTTTTTGGCTTCGGCCCCCCAGTTGTCTGAGGGACAGCAATCCGGCCCCCGGCTCAAAAAAGTTGCCTACCCCGATCTAAAAAGTATGTTAGGCCCGGTACACACCACCAGGAAGCAACATCCTGGTGGCGATAGTACGGCTTGGGAGCACGCACCAACTATATGCTCCTGAGCCCTACTACATGTGATCAGCACCATAATTGCACTGCACCACCCACATCGGGGAGGGTGTCTATGACGTTTGAGCATCTGAGTACCCACATGTCTTCTAGAGGAAGCACTGTCATAAGGCTGCATCACAGCCCTTATGATGGCGGGGAAAAAGGAGCCACTCTAGGCAGCTCTTTTTTTGCTGCACAGTGGTACCTCGCTGTTTGGTTGCTGTGGTAATGCTGCACAGCAAACAGGGGCGGCGTTTCTCCACCCATCTGTCTCAGCCCTAACATTACTTTTAAGTATGGCAACATGTTGCGTGATGAATAGCTTCTAAAAGTACATTTTCAAGCTCTTATTGTTGTTGTTATTCTGTGTCTTCAAGTTGTTTTAAACTTATGGCAACCCTAAGGTCAACCTACCGTATACACTCACCTATAGGTTGAGAAATGTATGCCCCAAAATTGCTCCTAAAATTTTGGGTAGACTTGTATAAGGGTCAGTACATCATTACTGCGTAGAAAGGTCCTAAAGCAAGGAGTCCCGATGCCCCAATCTCCACTGAACACCAATTATTTCCCCCTCCAGTCCGTTTTGCAAATTTTTGCTTCCTATCAGAAAAACTCCCCATTTAAATCCACTTGCTTCTTCCGCTGCTCCATTTTGCAAGACCTTGCTTCATGTGGATACAACTCTCCATTTAAAAACGTTTGCTTCTTTCTCTGGTCTGTTTTGCAAGCCTTTGGCGTGGTACAGACCACCCAAAAAGGGCGACCTGCCGACGCCTGGTTTTCCACCGGAGGGAAGCCTCAGCTGCCAAATGGCGAGGCTTCCCGCCGGGGGGGGAAAAGCGGGCTCTTTCTATGCCATGCTGGCAGCGTAACGAGTGTGCCACTGGCGCGCTTGTTACACAAGTGCCACGCAGCATGGATGCCGCACAGCTCTTGCATAACAACAGCGGTGACCGCATGTATAGGGCACCACCATTTTGATGCCCTCGTCACGTGCGAGGGACGAGTGGCGTGTGGGCAGGGCACCCTCGCAAGTGACGAGGGCATCCTTCGGAGCTGGTCTGTACTGGGCCTTTGCTTCCTATGGAAAAAACCTCTCCATTTAAATCCACTTGCTTTTTTCTTTGGTCCATTTGCAAGCTCTGGCTTCCTATTTTAAAAAAGCTACATTAAAAACATCTCTCCAGTCCATTTTGCAAGACCTTGCTTCCTATGAAAAAAACTCTCCATTTAAAACCACTTGTTTCTGTCTCCAGTCCATTTTGCAAGACCTTGCTTCCTATGGAAACAACACTCCATTTAAATCCATTTGCTTCCTTTCTCAGTCCGATGTTAAAACCTCTCCTCCAGCACCTGGGAATCGGTTAGGAGAGGTCCAGAGAAAGAGAAGAAGGGACAGGAGTGGTATTTCCCCATTTCCATGCTTTCTTATAGCCCCCTAAATTTTATTCTCCACCTATACACAGGTCATATCAAAATCCAGGATTTTGACTCTGAAACCTTCCCTTGACTTATACATGAAGTCGACTTGTACACGAGTATATACGGTATTAAGGGATTTTCTTGGCAAGATTTGTTCAGGAAGGGTTTACTTTTGCTTTCCTCTGTGGCTGTGAGAATGTAACTTACTCACAATCACCCCGTGGATTTCCATGGCTGGGTGCATATGCAAATCCTAGTCTCCTAGTGTTCTAGTCAAATACTCAAACCCCTGTTACCCTCCCAATAAACAGTGTCTCCACATAAAGATACTACCTCTGTTCAGAGCACACAGAGGACAACTGACACTACTTCTGTTCGGAGCACACAGGTAATAATTTCATATTGTTCTCCATTTATATCCAACTCCTAATAATGACACAAATAATGGTGTGTGTTAGACACATAGAACCAAGCAGTAGCAACTGTGGTTCTGTAACTCTTCCCTGGGGCCCCCAACTGGTCTGATTATCCATGTTTCTCCCCCTACTTCCTACTAACACATCTTTCCCTTAAGCTCTCTTCATTCTCTGTTCTTATTAGTACCTGTTTCTTCTGTCCAACAACCATTGTTGCTTCATCACCTTACGAAGGAGCTTTCTAATATTTTAATGAACTTCCACTCTGTTTTCTGACACATCACAGTTGGGTCTCCTAGGCAGATCAACCAGGTTGCCATTAATTGGGCAGTCTGCACAAATGAAGTCAGCATGGAGATGTGTTCTGTGTCACTGGAAAGCAAAGGGACACCCCCCCCCCCCAGAAACCTGTCCTTAAAAACAGCATTCAGAATTAATTTCTTGCCTGATAAATTCCTTTCTGTCCCCCCTCCCCACCCCACCTCCTTTCAAGTTGAGAGAATATAATTTTTAAGTAGAAAAAGAAAGCTGGATAAAGCAATGAGACAAAGAATGAAGTACATCACTAGAGGGACCTTTTTGCTGCTGGCACTCATCCTTGAGACAGAGAGGTCTCACATTCGGCAAGGACTCCTGTGCAAAGGAGTTTCAAGGAAGTTGTCAAGAAAACACCTTTGTCAGACTTACCACAGCTAGCTTGGTCTTTAAAGGATCAGGGGTCATTAAAAAGAAAGGCCAAGGCATGTCATAGGGGAAAGGAGATGCAAATCAGGCCATATGACTTTACCTGTCACATACTCCTGATGGGCAATTAGGGCTCATTGAAATTCCACAGAAAAGCTTGTCAGTCAAGGAGCCAGGCTATGGCCTAACAAGCAGGCCAAGCCCAGGGGGGAATCCCTACACACCCCAGACTCATCATCTCTGCAGCCAATCTCTCAATACAGCTTTATGCTCTTCAGTCACCATGTTATAAGTTTCCATAGAGTCTTTTTCATGCCCCAGAAAGGACATCATGCTACTGAGGATGTAAGTGAATGGGCCACTTCCCAAGGTCAGAATGATCTGATGTCAGCAGGTCACAAACTGTGCACTTTGGGACCCCAGCATACCCCAACAAGCTCACAGGGGTGCTGATATTTTACATGTTCACATCTTGAAGTCCAGACAATGAGACAGACATCATGATGGGGGCAGAGGCTCCTGCTCCCAGGCCCCATGTGACAATGGTGGCAGCACAACCAGAACTTCTTCATTTCAGTTAAAGTGGGGGGGGGGGTGGAACATCCAGATGTTAATCCTAACCTGTGTTAATTGTAGATTTGGGGAATGAAATTCTACACACATGCACGCACACACACACACACACACAGATATGGACTGGATGGGGAAGAAAAAAGGATAGAAGAAAAAAGGGATTTCCATTCTAAATATTAACATGGTTTAACTTGGATTAAAGTTAACAATAACATCCAGTGTTATAATTGAGAAACATAGCCATGGCAGTCTGGAATATCAGTATGAAAAGGGATCTTGTTGCAGCTTTGAGACTGAGTGAAAGATGTGGTAGCATAGGCTTTTGTAGACTTAGGACTGAAACAGACCGGCAGTAAGCGCTGGCTTAGGGGTGGCATAGGGGTGTTGTGTTTAGATGATGCACACCCCAACACCGTCCGCAAGCCAGCATCACATTGCTTGCCCATTCAGATGGTGTGGCATTCATATGCCGCACGCCGCAGGAGTGCAGAAGAGCTGCTGCCATGGTGGAAGGACTGGATTTTTTCAATCCCAAAAAGGAGCAGCATTTTGCAGCTTCTTTTTGGGCTGGAAAAATGCCAGATTGAGGCAACAGTGTGAGGTTGTCAAAGCCACAATACAGCCCTCATTCTACTTCCCCTGTGAATCTCCATGCATCTGAGGAAGCAGACTTAGGGCCTCGACAGATCAGTGTTATACACTGGCCTTGGGGCAGAGTGGGGGCATGGCGTCTACATGACGCATGCCCTGACGCTGGCCAATGGTGCCGTCACGCCATGTGCCTGACCACAGGGTGGGCAGTGTCACAGCACTCCTTTGGCACTTCATCCAGCTGATGCAGCATTAAAAAAGAGCACCAGAAAGTGCCACTGCCACAGCAAAGGAGCTTTTCCGTGGTGCAAAAAGTTTCTGCTATTTGCAGCTGCTTTTTGCACCACGGAAATGCCAGATTGGGGCTGCAGCATATAATTGCTGCAGCCCTGATCCAGTGACAAGAAAGACAGCTGCAGACTGCGCCCTAGGGGTGGTCTGTTCAGCCCCTTAGTCTATAAAAGCAGATGCTACAACATGTTTCTCTCATTTAGTGTCAAAGAATCCTTTACATACAGTTAATCCAGATTAATGTAGGTATATCTTTGAATTCATCATCCAAGTCATTTATACAGATGTTGAAAAACATTGAGCTCAGTGCATCCCACTAACCATTTCTTTCCAAAATAAAGAGGAGCCATTGATCAGTACCTTTTGGGTTCTGTCAGTCAACCAATTACAATTCCACCAACAGTTGCATTATATAGCCCACATTTTACTACTTGTTTGCAAGAATATCATGAAAGACTTTGTCAAAGGCCTTACTGAAATCAAGACAGAATGCTACATCCAACTTATTCATCAACCAAGCTTGTTAACTTTACCAGAGGGGGGGGGGGGGAGAGAGAGAGAGAGGATTAGTCTGGCATGATTTGTTTTTGAGAAACCTGTATTGACTTTTAGTAATCACACCATTCCTTTCTAAGTGCTTACAGACTATCTGTTTCATAATCTGATATAGAATCTTTCCTGGTATTGATGTCAAGCTAACTGCGCAGTAATTATTTGGGTCCTCTTTTTATCCTTTTTTGAAGGTGTGGGCAACATTTGCCCTCCTCTAGTCTGCTGGGACTTCTCTTGTTTTCTAGAATTATCAAAGTTTATTTCCAGTGGTTCTCAGATTACTTCTGCCAGTTATTTTAATTCCCTTGGCTGTAGTTCATCTGGCTCTGGAGACTTGAATTCATTTAGTGTAGTTAGGAATTTCTGTACTACCTCTTTACCTATTCTTTGCTGCATTTACCCTATTGCATCATCTGCTCCATTTTCCCCAGGTTGAGCACTGTTCTCCTTTTCAGAGAAGGCCAAGGCACAGAAGGAGTTGAATAATTTGCCTTTTCAAGAGAAAAGGTAAGAACCTTTGTTAGCATTTTGCCATCTTCTCCACACAAAAGCCCTGAAGATCTCTTGGAGAGTTCTCATTCCTAAGGTCATCATAAGATGAAACCAACTTGGTAGCACGTAACAAGAAACTCACTGTCTCGAGAACTGGAGATGGATACTTAAATCTTTTCAACTCCAACAGTTTTCCCCACTCAAAATCAATTCCTAATTACATATTAAGTTGTTTGGACTTAACTACTTGGTAAATGGAACAGCTATGTATTTCTTTTGATCTAGGAGAGCCGTGAAAAAACAGACTGATACACTAAGGAAGCAGTGAACCAAGAAACCTTGGGAACTTCTGGCCCTTGAACTGTCTCAGTTTAATAGAGGAGATTATCACACCAGAGCCAATTCAGCAATAATCATGGTAATGAAAGCTAACACAACAGTAGCACTATAGCACTAGATATTTTCGCACAGTCACACAATCACTTGATTATTGGGACATTACCATAAAATTTCATGATTATGTTTTTCACACATCCATAATGAATCGTTCATACATTGGAATTGGTTGTTTTGTGCATGTGCCATTTCATTGGTATAGCACATGTCTTGAAATCAAGTTTCCATCCTGCACAGAATAAAAGACAATAAAATAAAATTTATTACTTCACATTTTTTTTAATCCAGTGTAAAAAAATTTGTGTCCCGTAGCTCAAAAGAAGACTGAAATCCACTGCAAAAGCGATCCTGGCAAGGAGAATGGATTGCCTCCACTGCAATGCATTCTGGGTATCCCTTGTTGCTTCCGCAATAGCACAAATAAAACACCATTAACTTTCACACTTTCACAATTGCGCTTCATTCACACTATTGAGAATCCATTCATGAGATTTCCCCGTGAATAGTTTGTTGCTGGATCATTCCTGGTTCTTCCCAGGATGTCCTTGATGAGTGCAACATCATCTGAAAATCTTCCATGCAATCGTATGATTTAGCATGGATTATGGCCTTTTCTTTCCCCTATTGATAATCTCCAAAAACAGTCCAAATTAATCCCTTGTTGTGACACCTTATCAGCTGTTTTTAAAATGCCACAGTTACTCTCTGCTTCTCCCAATTTCCTCCCTTCACCTCAGCTTACTTCAGTTGCTGCAAACTGAGTTCAAAATGCAAAAGTAGCTTGCATTCAATTAACTCAGTGAACAGGGGGAGGTCTACTCTTGCTCTTTCCAATAGGCTCAGGCAAAAGCAAACTCCTGCAGCTTCTCCAAGCTTGTGTGTTCTTCCTCATGATAGCTTTTGCCATTTTAACCACATGCTGATGTTGCCTGGCCACACATATCCCAGTTTCCATCTGTAAAGTGTTGGAAAGTATACTATATTTATTCCTCTCCCTTTGGTGTATAGGATGCTTACCTCTATGAGAATTATTGGAATGGAATGTGTAAGGTTTACATCACAACTGGGAGGGCATTTGTTGAGAATTACCCTCCACAAAAAGCATAACCACCATCAGTTTTTGTGCAACTTTGAGTAAGGGAGTAAATATCTTCACCCAATTCTCTGAACCTCATTTGGAATATGAGGAAGGAATGCATCTCCATTCCCAAGGAAAACAGCCTTATGCCTCTTCTTAATGCATTGCACTGGAGCAGAGGACAATGAAACTACCACAGCATAAGGAACATTGGCCTGGATGTTTTGGCAATAGTAATGCATTACTTCTCTCCCTTCTCTCTCACCACAAAAAAAAAAAAAAGTTTTTTTAAAAAAAAAAAAGTGAGAAAGGGTAAATGACTGGTTTCATATGCCAGCTAAAGAATATAAAGAATATTCACAAATGTTCTTATCTTCAGCACACTGTCAAAAAATTGGCAATCAAGGGCAAGAAACACCAGTTGCATTGCATAAAATTATCTATATTTGAGTTACAGAATCGCACCATTGCACAAGTGGTTGGGGGCATGTGTGACTCAAGGGGAAGGGCAACTGCAAAAGCAGTTGGGCCAGCATTGTCTGGCTGCTAAATCTGTAAATAGTTATGCATGCAAAATCTGATATCTGTTTTTAAAACAGAGAAAGTTTGATATTCTGTGTTTTCAGAAAAGAAAGCTTGATTTTCAGTGTTTTCTGCTTGTTCTTTCTATGGAGAGCAAGGTACTGGTGGGTGAAGCAAGAGCTCTAGTAACCATGTGGGTAGGTGAGAGAGCACACTTTACTTATGGTTTCCATTTCAAGGCCAAGAAAGGGTGGTGGTGGTGGATGAGATTCTACCCTTTGTGAGTATCTTGTGTGGCTCGTGAGACACAGAAGAAACAAACACAGAAGAAAACCTCTGCCATTCCTGGCAAATGAAGTGAGGGAGTGACCCTAATTTTACAGTACTTTAGAACCCAACTGAGAAGGACCTAAATAGCCACAGTTAAAAGGGGGCAGGAATTAAAGTGTTCCATGAATGAAAAACCCATAGTAAGCCATTTCAAGCTACATAGAGGAGGGTGATAGTTGTTTACAGGCCTGAAAGCATGGGTGCAGCTCATTGTGGCTAAGTTATGGTGGACATTCACATATGCACTTATATTGACATTCTCCCAGTGGCACCAGGCATCCTCCAGTGACAATGAATAACCAGGAGGTAAAGAAGTGCCTGCTAGATGGCCTTTGTTTCTTTAATAACTATATGTAACACATAGAAATGCATTACTGTATACAGGAAACATATCCACTGTTTGCACAAACAGTAATAACAGAATTCAGAAACATAGCCATGTTAGTCTGGAAAATGAAAGGTTTTTAGCACCTTTGAGACTAACTGTGCAAAAGAAGTTGCAGCATGAGGTTTCTTAGACTCAGGGCCTACACAGATTGCCCCTAAGGGGTGGCATGCAGTCGCCCCTTTCCTGGCCAGATTGGGGCCATGGGAACCTCATGCTGCAGCCTCGATCTGGCCTCTGGAGAGGGCAAAAAGGAACCACAAAAAGTGGCTTTATGACACCCCTTTGGCGCTGCATCATGTGGATGCAGCTCCAGAGTCATGCCATGATGCCACGTGCTGTCAGAAGTGGCGCGCAGCATTATGATGCCCTGGGGGGCAGAGTTAGAGCATCCAGCATCAGGACGCTGCCCACAGGCTGGTGCTTTCTGCCAGTCTCCACAGGCCCTCAGTCTAGTTCCTCAGTTCCAGTCCACAAAAGCTTGTGCTACAACTTCTTTCGCACAACTCATCTCAAAGGTGCTGCAAGTAATAACATAGTGCCACAATTGCTAATAACGTGGTAAAATATTCCCAGATCCAGTCTAAGCACAACATGTCAATCAAGAGCATATGCAGTTGGCCTCCTGATTCTTTGAAAAAACTTTCCCTCCTAAGACCCAGTGATGGGCATCACTTGTGTAGAGGTTTGACCACAGACATTGGGGTGGAGAAGCAACCTCTCCTGTGACAACTGACAGATGGGTGAAGAATTTACCTGGGTTCTGGCTTTCCTATAATAAATCAGACAATTCTGTCCAGAGAACAGAAAGCCACAGCACCAGGACCTCACCCCTAGGGACCCTGGCTCTGTTCTGCACATTCTGTATGTCTTTGAACAAGTTAGTCAGGCAAGCTATAAGTCATCCCCATTGCTATTGGACCATTCATCCCCCATAATCACAGTCACATGTTTGAGGTAGCAATTAAAGACCTCAACCTCCCTCTTGAGAAGATTCATCAGTCTGTCAGTTGAGTGAGCCATGTTACCTCCTGGCTTCTTCTGTACTTTCCTATCCCTGTATATGACGAGACAACTCACCAGGGAAAGAGCACTCTTGTGTTTGGAAGGCCACTATCTGCAGAAGAAAGGAATATATAGTACAGGCATACTTCAGTTTAAAAAGCCTCTGACAAAGAATCTCCTTTTTACCAATTATTTCCATGGAAAACCAGATCAGCCCCCCCCCCCTTTCTTGTCTTCTATCTAGCTGGAAGGGTTTTTCCCTCAGCACTGGCACTGGAATGATGACAAAGGAGTACTACAGAATGACAGGTTTTCATGTTGGGTTGCAGGCAGCTGTGCACCTGCAGTAAACAATGCAATAAAGCTTGACCTGGGAAAGAATGGCATTCTACTCTAGGTGAACCTACCGTTGGGGTGTGTGCTTACATTCAACAAGCAAGGTAAAAAGATGTATCTAAGATTAGATACTGAGCATATGTGAAGAGCAAAACAAAGAAAAGGGTGAAGCAGATTAGCCTGCTTCCCCAACTACCCTGGCGTGTTGAAAAAGTATAGATATATAAATTTCACCACCAGAATAGAAATCAAAACAAAGTGGAGGCTGTTGAAAGAAAAAGAAAGCCCCAGATGTATTTTGAAATAAACTTTCAGCTGGTCTCTAGAAGATTCCAAATGTTTTTGTTTACTAATGCAAGATTTACCTGACTTAGGGTTTTGTTTTGTTTTTCATTTCACATGTGCATAATATTTGTTTTGAATAACAAATTTGTTGAAATATGTTGAATTGCTTCTCTTTTTTGTGGTACAGGAACCTTTCCCTATTCTTTTCATGTTATTTCTACCTCTGGTATCAAATTTCTGTTAAAGAAGTAAAGCTCAGGAACATATCTACTTCGTTGAGATATACCTGTACAGGGTTACAGGTGTCAGTCTAAGACACATACACATACTTCCATTCTATCACCAGATTTAAATATTTTTTTCCAAGGGGGCTTTAGTTTTGTCCCAAGTAGGTCTCAAATTGGGGGGGGGGGGTGTGAAGAAGGCTACACACAGAAAGATATATATATATATATGCATGTACAAGTACACTATAGGTCTGCAAGGGTTTTCTCAACATTGCTTCTTAGCACCCACCTCAATAGTGTAGTGTGTCCAGGGGTGCCTCCCCTTAGTGCTATCCCCTATTAACTGGAAAGTCCAGCCCTAGACTAGGGGTGCTTTAACTGGGAAAGAGGCACAGTCAGCCCTCCTTATCCATGGACTTTTAATCCACAGATTCAAGCATCCATGGCTTGAAAATACTTTAAAAATATAGAAATTCCTAGCAGCAAACCTTGATTTTTCCCATTTATATAAGGGACACCATTTTACTATGCCATTATATTTAATGGGCCTTGAGCATCCAAGGTACATAATGAAGCAAACTGGTTATTCTCCAATATCTTTCACAACAACCTTGTGAAGCAAGATTGATCCAGATTAACTCAATATACTTCATAGCCAAGCGAAAGATTTTAATTAAATTTTCCCTAGTTCAAGTCCACCTCCTTGAGTCTGAGGAGGAGTGGGTAAACTGTGGGTGGGTCAACTGTGACCAAAAAGCTGCACGTGGCTTTCCTAGGCTATCTTTATGGCCCCACCAGTGGTCAAGAAATATTTCGGCCCTAAATGTACTATAGGTGACCCAAAGGGCATTTTCTCCACATCTCCCACCCCCAGCCATTTTTGGTTCAGGAGAAGCCTCTCTTAAAACTAGATGTAAGCTGGAAGTGATTTCTAGACAATTCCTATTTGGGGGGGGGGGGGGGGGAAGGCCTCTTTTGACCCTACAGTGGCCCAGAGGTAGTTAAAAACATGGCAAAAATGCCACTGATCGTCCCGAGAAGTAACTGAGAATCATATGGGAGCAAAAAAAATTGTTGTTTGTTTTTTGCAGTGGGGGTATACAGTATGTGCATTCCCATGGGGGGATAATATGGCTCCCAGCCTCCCACAGTTGCCCATCCCCACCTTATTGAGTTGGATAGGGGATGGTTTTAATTTTAGCTGCTGTAACAAAGAAAAGAAGGTATCATATCTAATGGATGCAAGTCTCAGTGTGTATCTTTTATATCTTCTTTTTGTGTATTTCCCCTTTTTCTTACCATTTGTTATTGAGCAGCAGAAATTGCACTGATATGCAAGAGACTGAAATGAACAGCCTTCTTTATAGTTAATAAGACCTTTTCTGATTGGTATGTGATATGATTTCCTTTTATCATCCCCTTCATCTTTGGAAATGTTTTGAAGAGCCTTTGGGACATTTCCTTTTCCCTTTTGTTCTCTGAGAAGGGTAGAAGAAGAGGAAGAGAGAGATCAGTTTGCATGACACTTTATTTGATTTATATCTTGCTCTTCCCCAAAAACTGGGACTCAAAATTGGGATCTCTTGTATTTTACAGAGGACAAAAGGAGACGTCCCTGCCCCAAGAATCTCACAAGGAGAGGAAACATCTTTGGCATCACTATAAAAGACACAACTAGCTAAAAAATGCAACTAAAGATGGAAAGGTACCGATGCCCTGCATGGAACTAAAAGACTGTAGCAACTTGAAGAAACCTAATAAGATGCCTAGCCTGTTCCATTTTAACCACCTAACCTCACCAGTGAAGGCAGACAGGTGTCACTCACAGTTTACATGATCAACAAAGCGCAGCATTTCGAAGACTCCTGCTTCACTGCTCTGGCACATAAGATATAATGCATTCCGAAAGAGAGATTCCAAATAAAAGAATGGGAGGGAGATGAAAACCAGCCAACAGTGACTTATAAAGGTAAAGGGAGAAGGGAGGGAGGAAAGAATCCTAATTTCAGAAGCTCATTGCAGTGTAATTATCAAATGGGAACAGTAAGCTGAGATGCCTGCTAATTAAGGCCGCATTTCTTTATGACTAGTTACTCCGAGTTGTCATTTGACAGACCAAAGGGAGGGAGGAGGCACACATAAAGTTGTTTTTAATTACATTTGGTATGCTAATTTCTGATATAAAATAAATATTTACCGGGAGCAATATTTCTTCATTTCACGCTGGCTGCACCGTGGTGTTTATCAAGGGTTACAAACAGGCTGCTATCACCCAGCCCTCTCTGCCAGTACCCTCATAGCTTTGAGAAGAGGGCACAACACAGTTTAGTGTACTCTGAGTGATAGACGAGAGAATATCATATCACAGAAACATGCTGAGTTTTGGCAAGGAAGCAGTAGGAAGAAATAAGCTTTCCTAAAATCTGGAAAGATACTTCAGAAAAGGTAATGTCAAAAGTTACATTGATTTGAACTTTATTTTGTTACAGTTATACATACAGATCCAAAGCTCCACACTGAAGTGAGTTATCACTGTAATTGTTCATAAGTATTTCCCATATTAATCAAAAGTATCTAAAGTTGTTTTTGAAATTACTTTAAAATACGTTCTACTAGGATGCTACACCTTGCTGGCCTACTGTATTAAACATATCTAAGTAGTGAAGTCACACACACCATATAACTACAAAAGCAAGCAATTACTAACAATGACATTTCAAAAGAAGAGATTATCTGTCATTATGTTACAACAATAACATAACTTAATTATGCCTCAGTTATTACAAAAAGAAATTAACTACAAGTGACACACATTTTTCTTGTGCCTGCAGTTTCTTTGAGGGTTTGAGCTTTCCTCTAGTAAACTTTTGCTCCTTTGTAAATGTTTTCATCCTCAACACCAGTTCTATCAGCATTTCTTCTCCCTGGAAACTAAATTACCATGATAAGAGAATAACCCCGAGCTGATTCTAGATAAAGGGATCTTTCAAATTGGGTTAAAAAGGTGTCACAATATAACTCCTTGAGGTTTGCTGGTAATTGCTTCCACTCATTCCATTCTTATATAATTCTGTTGCTAATTATTTCTTGGACCCACACTAGTTGCAATTTTTTTTTAAGTTGGGGTATTATTTTCTGAGGAGACCCCATGATTTGAAAGGCAGTTTTTCTCTTCTCTGTTTTTTTGCTAATTAGAGTTATGATGCTGTAGAGCAAAAGTGGCATTTCACAGATCCACTGAAGCTGAATCCATACCAGCAAAATAATCCAGATCCAGTGCACAGTATTGTGCCCAGATTTCACACTATTTACGGCACACTGACTCTTAAAAATCCAGACTCAGTTTGTACTGATAGTCACACATTCCCCTTGACCAAATTCAAACTGGTACAAATGGATGTTTCTTCTCATGTGCTTTTTCCCCCTTCCCAGCATGCAAAAACCTACCAACCAATAGCCTTTCTTGTTTTTCTCTCAGTCTTATCACCCACCTTGCACTCTCATTGGATGGCTCCCCATCCAGTCACCTTGGCACACCAATAAATGAGGGAACTTTAAATGTTTCCGAATACAAAGAGCCCCAAGGAGAAGGGGGGAATCTTTCACTTCCCCTTCCACTCCTTAATTGAATTAAGATCAGTGTCTACAGAACATGCTCCATCTTCTCTGTGTGATGCTTGAATGGTGCTGTTTTTCCCCACCCCCTCCACTCTGTGCCTGCTCCCACTTCCAAGTATTTCCAATGGCCAGGACCTTTCAGAAGCAGGGAAAGCAATAGGGCTTTGATGTGAGACAGAAACATTTTTTATTGTTGTTTGAATCCATGCCTGTAGGAGAATAGCAGCTGGATTTGTTCCTTGGGTGGACAGGTAGCCTACTGTCTTTATTGTTTTCAGAGGCTTCCAGCTGTCTTTAAAAAAAACAAACCTAGACCCAACCAAACCCCAAATGTTACATAGGAGAGACCCAACAATAATTAACAGAAATACCACATCAGTTAAAACACACCAATTATTATTATTATTATTATTATTATTATTATTAAACAACTTTATTTCTAAAGCGCTGTAATTATACACATCAGTTTAAAAGGACATACATACAGTTTAAAAGGACAAGACATACACATATTAAAACCTTCCACATTTAAAACCCACAATTTAAAAAACTCATTAAAGCCTACAAGAAGCATTCCACTATGAAAACCGTCATGCAACATATATTCCAACAGTGTGACAATCAAAGTGGTTATGGAGTTGTTGTTGTTGTTGTTGTTGTTGTTGGCTAGTGTCTGTCCAGCCTGAGACACTGTAACTTTTTTTTTAAAGAGAAGGAAGTGAAATTTGTTGATTATCCTGATATGTCTTTCAATGGAAAAGAAACACACTTGAGGGTGGGGACTAAATGTTTCAGATGGTGCGAAAATTGCCAGAAAATAATCTAGGGCAACAGAAAGACTGTTTTGAATAAATAACAACAATATCACAACAACAAACACCACAATCTCCCTACACATTAGCTCCATCTGGAGGATTCCAAAATCAGGAGTGTCCTTTTTTTTGTTGCAAGCAAGAATAACACAGTGCAACAGCAAGACCATGAGGGTTTAATCCAGTGATCTAGCCCAGGAACACTATGGGCTCTTTCACACGGAGGAGGCAAGCATAATTAAATTGTGATTAAAATGTTCTAATAGTGCAATCGAGGGGAAGATTATCACACTCCCGTGCACTTCTCCCATTCATATCCCATGCGTAAACAGTAATGGACACATCATTGGATAATAACAGGAGTTTCCGTTATTACCCAATGACATGTCCATTACTGTTTACGCATGGGACACAAACAGGAGACGCACATGTGGGTGTGATAATCTTCGCCCCGATTGTGCTATTAGCATGATTTAATCACGATTTAATGACACTTGCCTCCTGTATGAAAAATCCCTTGCATTCAAAAGGATTGTGCAAATTACTGATTTTAATGACTCTGCAAAGCCTCTGTGACCAGGTTTTAGGAAATGTTAACTCAGGGGAGATGAGTAAGCCCCCTCCCCGGTTCATGTTAGCCAATAGGAAAAGTGGAGAGACCCAGCTGGCTCTGACAGCCCTGATTCCTATGTGGGCTCTGTTAGCCAATAGGAGGGCAGGAAAGAAGAAGAAGCAAGTGGAGTAGAAGGAGAGGGAAGCCAGTAGGGTAAGCAGGGACTAGCGGCTCAGGTCTGAGCAAGGGAATAAATCCCAAGTAAAGACTGTAGGAAACTAGGGACCATCTAGTTAGATGTGTTAGGTGTTTCATTTCCATTGGAAAGGGATTGGAATGCTGGGATGGCAACATGTGGAGTTTGAGAGTAAAGTGTGTGTGTGGTGTGTGTGTATGTATGAATGCCTGTTAAACCTGTTTGTTTTTTCCTTTTGCAACCAGAGAGTAGGTACTTGGACAGCCTCTGTGCTTTAAACCAGTTGAGTTTTTTTGAATATAGCTTCAGTTACCTCTTAGTAAGCAATTTTCCTATTCATATATATTAATTAAAGAGTTCACTTTTGAAACGGCTATTTTATTCCTTAAGGGGGAGCAAAGGGGAAACGCTGATCACATGTCTCAGTGACCAGGATCACCAGGAAGCCTATGATGTTTATTTTGTTTTCCTGATAGCCATAACAGAGATTGGGAGGGTGTTGAATCCTACACCCTCAGGAACCTGAGAGGAATTAAATCGCCAACAAAAGGATTGGTGGCAGCACTACAGTACCACTGCACTTGGAAGAGAATTCATGTCTGGGTAAATCCCAGCTGCATACCAGGCCCCTTTTCAACACACTGGTATGTAGGATACATCATGCATTATTGCTATATTGGGATTGGCCTGGCATGCAGTAGTAAATACCACATGTGTTCCTACATTAGTCAAAGTACATAGTACCTTAGACAGATGAAGTTATTTTTCCCCTTGAGGCAGCAGCTGCTAAAATATATCTCCCCTTCCTGGAAGGTAAACATTGATCAATAATAAATTAAATCTCAAGTAGCACAAGAGAGCCAGCATGGTGTAGTGCTTCATACATTGGACTACAACTCTAGAGACCAGGGTTCAAATCTCCACTCAGCCAAAGAAATCTACTGGGTGACCTTGCGCAAGTCAAACAATCTCAACCTCAGTGGAAAGCAAAGACAAACCCCTTCTGGACAAATATTGCCATGAAACATCTATGATAGGGTCGCCATCAGTCAGAAATGACTTGAAGGCACAGAACAGGAACAGGAACAACAACAACCAGGACAGGAAATTTGTCACTGAGAACAATCACATCAGATCAGGGAAGGGGCAAGAGCATAGAAATATATCCAGCAATCCTATCCTAGTTGCAGGCATGCAAAGGCTAGAATGCTCAACTGGGGAGAGAAGGAGGGTGAAAAAGATCAGGCTGCTGAAAAGTGTGTAGAGCTGTCTCTCCATTCCTGAAGCTGGGACGGAGTTGCTGAACTGCTTTTTGATTATCCATTTCATGCTCCCCTCTCTCTGGGGTGATCTGGGGTGATCCATGGTTTTCTAGGGAACTTGAGCTCCTGGAGGAGGAGAGCATGGAGCATTAATGTGCATGCAGCAGCTTCAAGCTTCAGGAGGGAGGAGCACTAGTAATCGCAGCCAACAATGACATCCCAAAGCTGGCTGTTTTGTGCACAGTGGCAATCACTCATCCACCCCTTCCTCCAAAAATCTAATGCAGTTGTGTGAATGTGCACACAGCTGCCAACTGCCTGCTGTGTGAATGTGCACACATCAGTTGTCTTCAGGAAGTGGTTGGCATCAGTGTATATTGCTCAGCCCCTCCCTGTCTTTCTGAAGCGTGGGGCTGCTGTGTGAAAGTGCACACAGCAGCACAAGGCTTCAGGAGTGTGGCAGTCACTGTGGGGCCTGGTGACTAGGTGCACATCCTTCATATTATGTCCCCTCAGAACACCACCAGCTGCCTGTGTCACAACCCTGAGGAACCATCCAGGGAGGCTGGACCCCTGTCTCTAGTGTATTTGCATTTACCCCCACTTTCATGGGGCTCCTACAACACTAACCTCCACAAATGTGGCAGGCAGATTGTATTTAGTAATGGTGCTTTCTGAGCTAAAGTATCCGTAACTCCAGTGGGAACGTTCCTGACTTTGCTTGGATTTACAACCTAGTACAGTGCGCCCACATCATACACAGGTGAAAGCTGTGTAACAGAACCAGCAATAGTGCGTGCATCCATGGCATGCACACCACGCCGCACCACATGCACAAGCCACATCTGTTTTAACAGGATACTACTCATAATGTCCTATATGTGCTGCATATCAGTTCTGCCAAGTAGAACATCTACTGGCTTTTCAGTTTGCTAGCACACCTCATTAGTTTTGCAGGCAGCTCATGGCTTGATTTCACTATAACATGGAGCACATTTTGGTGATGATTTCCTGGAAAGAGAAACAAAAAGAAGGAGAAGCATAACCCTTTACAGCTCCCAACATCTGTGTACCAAATGCCCAATTTTCTATCTCAAAGGTAAAATAGAAAAATTAGCAGCTGCCCAGTGAGCATGAAGCAGTTGCTTCTCAAGCAGAAACAGGGATATTTGATACTCTTATTTGCTATTGATTGGGAATGATGCTGCTTTG
Organism: Sceloporus undulatus; assembly: GCF_019175285.1. Classification (NCBI taxonomy): domain Eukaryota; kingdom Metazoa; phylum Chordata; class Lepidosauria; order Squamata; family Phrynosomatidae; genus Sceloporus; species Sceloporus undulatus. The sequence continues at coordinate 54,786,999 of NC_056522.1, forward strand.
AGCCATCATCCAATTGGTATGTAGAAGAGAGACACTGACCTAGTGAGAGAGAGAAAGTCTTCTTCTTTTACTTTTCTTTTCATTTTTGAAAGAGCTACACTCACCACACTGCTGAAACTAGCCAGGTCACATAGAAGGATGGGAGAGAAGTTTATTTGAATCTTTTGAAATATAGACCTTAATTCATACCATCCTGAACCCAACGAACTGTATGTCATGATCCTTTGGAAAGGCGGTATATAAATAAATTGTTGTTGTTGTTGTTGTTGTTGAAGCTGAGCAAGGCTGTGGCTGGAATGGATAAGACTTGAATAAGAAAGCACCAGGAAATACTGGCCATCTTCAGGTAGGGCTAAGAAACAATCCTTTCTGAAATCCTGCAGAGTTATGGCTGTCAGTCAGGACTGCCAGTATTAAGCTAAGTGTACCAAGGGTCTTAGTCAATATAAGTCACTTTCCTATGTTCCTGTGCTAATATGCACCTCCCAAACCAATATTCAGACTGAAACCAAATAAGCAACCTTCCATCTCCCCCCACACATCAATAAGCACACTTTCCTTAACATGATCAAAACATGCAGAAATATATACTAGAGAAACATGCACACTATTGTGCATATATTAGGAGAAATAATGAACAAATTGTATTGTATTAAGTAAATTTGCCTGCAAAAACACATAATCTAGGGAAAACTACATTCAAAAATATGTGTAATAGGAGAAGAATGCATGAAAATTGTAGATATCTCAGCTGAATTTTTAAAAATCACAAACTGATGTAGGAATCAGATAAAATGAACTTAATGTTGGATAAATGAGATAAATGATGCTGAAACTCCTAGATGTTATCATCAGCTATGTACTACATGCGTAGAGGCTTTTCTTCTGAGAAGCACTTTTTATTTTTTATTTTGTCAGAGTCAATACACAAACACAAATTGGAGTGATGATCACAGTGATATGAAAAGCCTGAGGCAGGATCAGAATCCCTGTAAACATTCTCAGAATATTCAGGCTTTATTTGCACACATAATGTTAAACATTAACCCCAAGATACAGAAATATGCAATGCTTACCAAGGTCCAGAATTTGAGGATAGCTCCATGACTACATTTGCCCCAAGCAAAATATCTTAATGAAATTAAATTTAGCCTAGAAGAATTCCATTCCCTTGGTCCACTGATGAAATCCATGTCTATTAGAATACTATAGAAAACATGCCCCCCTCAAGGATGTTAAAGTTGCCCAGCTACATGCTAACAGCCCCTTCCCATCCAAGGCGAAAGAACAAAAGGATAAGACATTTAACCCAGCTGCATTGAGTGATAGTCTACCTACTGTCAATGTTCCAATAGATGGCATTGTTCAGTGAAAAGGTGAGAGCCAATTTTTCACAATTCCCCATCACTGCTACAGTGATCCCACACCTTCCAAAAATATGCTTTGAAAGGCCCTCCAACCCTCCACTAGAGTTTGGGAAGCACATCTCCTATAGGGGTATAAAGACTCACTGTTCCATGTTCCAGTGATGGATGTCTTTTGTTAGTTGACAGACATTTGCTTGGAATGTGATGCAGGCATGGGAAGTTCCTTGTTTCCTTGTGCGGGCAAGTAAGGCCTTTGACAAAGTCCCCCATGATATTCTTGCAAACAAGCTTGTAGAATGTTGGCTAGACAAGGCAATTGGTACATGGATTTGTAATTGATTGACTGGTCAAACCCAAAGGGTGCTCAACAATGGCTCCTTTTCATCCTGGAGAGAAGTGACCAGTGGGGTCCCACAGCTCTGTCCTGGGCCCAGTGGTATTCAACATCAAGAATTGGGAGCACACTTATCAAATTTGCAGATGACACCAAATTAGGAGGAGGAGCTAATATCCCAGAGGACAGGATCAAGATTCAAAGTGACCTGAACAGACTAGAAAACTGGGCCAAAGCTCACAAAATGAAATTCAACACGGATAAATGCAAGGCACTGCACTTAGGGCCTAAAAATAAAATGCACAGATATAGGATGGGAGAAACCTGGCTGAATGAGACTACATGTGAAAGGGAACTAGGAGTCCAAGTAGACCACAAGTTGAACTTGAGTCAACAGTGTGATGCGGCAGCTAACAAGGCCAATGCGATTTTAGGCTGCGTCAATAGAAGTATAGTGTCTAGATCAAGGGAAGTAATAGTGCCACTCTGTTCTGCTTTGGTCAGGCCCCACCTGGAATATTGTGTCCAGTTCTGGGCACCACAGTTCAAAAAAGATGTGGAGAAACTGGAGTGTGTCCAAAGGAGGGCAATTAAAATGGTGAAAGGTCTGGAAACCATGGTCTATGAGGAATGACTTAAGGAGCTGGGAATGTTTAGCCTGGAGAAGGTTAAGAGGTGATATGATAGCCCTGTTTAAGTATTTGAAGGGATGCCATATTGAGGAGGGAGCAAGTTTGTTTTCTGCTGCTCCAGAGACTAGAACGCAGAACAATGGATGCAAACTGCAGGAAAAGAGATTCCACCTCAACATTAGGAGGAACTTCCTGACAGTAAGGGCTGTTCGACAGTGGAACACACTTCCTCGGAGTGTAGTGGAGTCTCCTTCCTTGGGGGTCTTTAAGCAGAGGCTTGATGGCCATCTGTCGGGGATGCTTTGATTGTGATTTCCTGCATGGCAGGGGCTTGGACTGGATGGCCCTTGTGGTCTCTTCCAACTCTATGATTCTATGATTCTAACACCTATCATGACTGAGGAAGTCAAAAGATAAAAGAACATAAAAACATAAGAAAAGTCCTGTTTAATGAAAGGAGAGTTTAATGAAAGGAGAGCTTTTAAAAAGTATTCAGTCCCATTACTTATCAACCAAGTTGAAAAATAATTCTTCAAGTTTCTAACAACCCTTTTGGTTTACACAGCAGTAATAAACACTAATTGCTTCAGCAAGGCCATAACCGGTTTTAACTTATGCTCTTTGGCTACTTAGTTTTGCCCTGGCTCACTGCTTTTGATTTGCTTTTATATCTTCTAATTTGCTCCAAATTACTCCTACATTATAAATACACCCTAAGCCTACATGCTGTTGAGTTTTATTGAATATTGTTATTGTTATTACAGATTTTTGTTGCCTTTTGTTTTTTGAAATCAATTGTAAACTGCTCTGGCCTTTAAAACAATATAAAGTGTGCTATACAAATACCCTGACAACATGAATATAAATTCATTTATATGGGAATGAATAGATCAAACTTTTAGTGGCAACCAGAGGATAACCTCAAGGACTGGAAAACCTGTATTTGTCCTGCCCTGTCTCCTGTGATCTATCACAAGAGGAGCTGAAGATGCAAAATTGAACTGTGCTGCACATTTGAGTGTAAACAAATATTATGATTGCCTTTTTATAGAATGCTCAATGCTATGTGCAAAAAAGACAGACTTTTAAAAAGCAAGTACTATGTTCAGTGGCTCTTATCTGCAATATGATAAGCTGAACCAATGGACATTCACCAACGAAAATGCTAGATAGTGACATAAACTACATACTGTCTTCCACCCTTCCCTGAACAACAGATTGGTGTTTTTTCTGATAGGTCAAAGGGCTTATCCAGACAGGAAAGAAATTCCAGTGGTTTTTTTAGGTTTTTTAACATTTTACTTGCATATTTATGGTTTTGCATCCAAACTCTTTCTTGAACTATGCAGGTTTCCCTCCCTCCCCTCCCTTGTGCCCCTTCTTTTCACCCTCCCACTGATCAGGTGTCACATCCACTTTCATGCAGTGTTTAAGAAACTGTTTTTCACCAATTTCCACTGAGACCATTTTAATTATTATTCAGGAGTTAAGGAACTTTATCACACCAGCATAGCAATCACGTTTTTAAGAGAACAGAAACTTACCAGTTTTGGAGCTTTTGGTTATCAGCTCTCTTGTCAATGTTACAACAGGGGCATTTGGTACCATTCACTCTTCCTCATGCCCCTTTAATCTGGCTTCCTGCCCTATGCCCTACCTAACATGCCTTTCATTTTGTAAAAAATATATATTTGTAATGCAGTTCTGGAGTTAGGGGGAAACAATTTTTTTAAAAAGGAAGAAAATAAAGTGAAAAATGGAATGGGGGAGAGAGAGAAAGAAAATAGTCTGCCTGGGAATAGTGAGGTGAAGATATAGAGTGGGAAAAGAAGAGACTGACACGATGTGACTGCTCAATATCGGGACTGACAAAGACTGTCACTATTACACTGGTGCAGTGATGATGTGGCAGCACAATTGGATGCTTATTGATGAGTTTCCCCATCAATGAAAAGATGCCCTCTAACAACACTTCAGCAGCACAGCAGCAATGGACAGGAGGTGACACTGTACAAAAGCACTATTCTCTTGCTAAAGCTGAGATTTAAAACCAATATGTAATAAAGTCCATAGTCAAAGTGTTGAATTGCTTTAGCAATATTACACCAGTTAAGCATTGGGATCATTTATTTTATTGGTACCATTCTTCTTTTGCTCACTTGATCACTGTTGAATCAGCTGCCCTGGGAACAATTCCTACATTTCTTGGTGGTAGCTAACTTAGCTAGCTCCAGGATAACAGAAGCATACTACCATGGAGAGGTACATTTCATTTTGGGAAATACTGGCTTCATCTAAACTGACCTAGAAAGTAGGAATAAAAAATCCTCCCCTGGGAATGCGTAAGAACAAGGAAACCATCATGTAGATTTCAAAAATAAAAATTAAAAATCAGAAAGGACAAGAAGAAAGCCATGGACTTTTTCCAGTCCATCCAGATGGGCCCTTACTTGTAGCCCTAGAAGCTAAAGCAAGGTGTATGTCTGTGCAGTATGTATGTGCCCTACATGACTCTTCACCCAGTCAAAAGCTATAATGATACTGAACACCCACCTGTGCTGCTGTCTTCAAATCATTTCTGACTTAGGGCAACTCTAAGGTAAACCTATCATGGGGGTTTCTAGGCAGAATTTGTTCAAAGGGGATTTGCCACAGCCTTCCTCTGAGGCTGAGAGAGTGTGACTTACCCAAGGTTATCCATCAGGTTTCCATGGCTGAGCAGGCATTTGAACCCTGGCCTCCAAATGTCCTAGTCTAACAATCAAAGCATATACCATGCTGACTTTCACTACACCAATCTATCACAATTATAGAGGACTAAAAAGAGAGAATTCAAGGGGCTGTACCAAAGTAACAAGCTTTAACTGCATTTAGTGTTTCCAGAATCTAGAGGCAAAATGGAGCTACTAGGTCAATCACACCTTCTCCTAGAGGCCTGTGCACAATTGCTCCCAATCTATGCAACACTCAGCATGGTTTGCTTCAGCTCATTTGAGCCAACTCCCCCAGGGAAATGACTCCAACAGGTTTTCCTGTCAGGAAAATGTTCCCACTACATGAGTTCTTCTGAAGATCTGTCACCTTGCAAGGTTCAGACTGTCACTGTAAGGCTTGCAGCACAAATCAGGGCCACATTATGCCTGTGTCCTGAAGGAAGAAGCAGAACTGAACAGTTTAGTTTTGTTTAACTGATTCAGTAAAAATAAAGATAAAATAACTCAAGGAGAAAGCTAAGATGCAAACTTTTCCTTCATGTCTCTCTTTCCTTTTATATAAAGGTAAGGGTAGTCCCTTGACATGAATGTCTAGTTGCAACTGACTGTAGGGAATGCTGCTCATCCCTGTTTCTAAGCTGAAGAGTCAGCGCTGTCCAAGGACTGCTCTGGTGGTCATGTGGCCAGCATGACTGCACCGAACGCTGTTACCCTCCCACTGAGAAGTGGTACCTATCTATCTACTTGCATTTGCTTGCTTTCGAACTGCTAGGTTGCCAGATGCTGGGACTAGTGACAGGAGTTCACCCCATCATGCAGCACTCGGTTCTCAACCTGTCAACCTTCCAATCTTCCAATCATCAGAACTGGGGTCTTAATCACTAAGCCACCACATCTTTTATATACCAAGCTGAATACTGCTAGGAAGAAAGTCACCTTTTAAAATAATAATAATAATAATAATAATAATAATAATAATAATAATAACCACTTAAACATACAAGTCAATTTTTGGACACACAAAAAATAACTTTGTATGATTATCATTGATCTGGATCAGGGCAACAATTTGTTGTTCTGTGCCTTCAAGTCATTTCTGACTTATGGTAACCTGAAGGCAAACCTATCATGGGGTTTCCTTGGCAAGATTTGTTCGGGGGGGGGGGGGGGCTGTCTTTGATTTCCTCTGAGGCTGAGAGAGTGGGACCTGGATTTCGATGGCTGAATGGGGATTTGGACCCTGGTCATAATTGAGTTTTTAGCTCAAACCCCTACACCACATCACTCAAAATCCATTCATCAGCAATTATTCTACTTCTTACACCAAACATTGCTAAACCATATGGATAATCAGGGTGAACCCCAGTGCTCCCCAGGTGCTACAGATGCCAAACTAGCAATGATAACTGCAAAAGGAAATGCATCCTGCTACATTCTCTGAAGATGCCAGCCACAGATGCTGGCGAAACGTCAGAATAAACTCTTCTAGAACATGGCCACATAACCTGAAAAACCCACAAAAAACTCTGTCCCACTGTGTTTCCTGTTCCACTTCAGCACCACTGCTCAGAGCAACATCTGGAAGCACCCAGTGAGTGGATTCAGAGAAACTATTCACATAATCAGTACAATGACTGCAAGACATGCCAGCCATTAAAAGTGCTTCTCAGAAGGTCATTCCATGAAAGCCATAACTTACAATGAGAAGCAGACTGCCACACAATTATTGTTGCATAAACTACTGTTCATCCATATATATATATATATAGGATTGTTTAATTTACACCCCATCTTTCCATTAAAAATGTTCAAGAGGACCAACAACAAAATACATGTACAATATCAGAATTATTATTAAAACATGAAATCGCATCAAAAACAGAATAAAGGCATTTGATGAGGTAATTTTCCCATCATCATTAACAGCTAGTGTACAAGGAGCTATTTTTTCCACATTATACATGGGCCCCCTTCTCTCACATGTTTGGCGGATGGCCATTCTCAGTAGTTACTCCTCCCTCTTTGAGAATGTTCTGCCTGCCTGCCTGCCTGCCTGCCTCAGTGTCTCACTACGAATTGTATTGTGCCAGACTTTTCTATGTCTGGGCAAAACCTTTCCCCTAGGCTTTTAATAGTCTGCATTTTAGTTCATGTAATTTGGATTTAATCCATGATCAAGCCACCTGTTTTCATATTGATAATTTACTAGTTCAGGATCATCCCAGGCCCTGAGGTTTCCTGGTCAAAACTTGAGACCTAGAAATGAGACAGACAACATATTTTCCTGTTCAGAAATTAAGACATTAATTAAAATCTTTGCTAAAGGGGCTATTTCCAGATCAAGATGAAATGAGGAGATTATTCTTTCTAACTTACTTTTGGAGACAGGGTAAGAAACATTTAATATAGCCCACTTGCTTCTAGCCAGAAAGTGGATGCAGAGCCAAATGGAGGGTGAACCCTAGTGCCACAATAATTGGGAGGAAAGAAGGAAGCTAAATAAATGAATGCATAGTCCCCTCTGGGGAGTCTGCAAATTGCAGCAACAAATCAATTCGGCCTTGCAAATTGTAGCAAGCTGCTGTTCTACTAGCTGAACTGAAGATTTGCTCATAGTACTTTTCTCTTGACCCTTCCCCCCCAAACTGGAGAATTGCACCTGTCTCTCACCTGGAGATGACCCATGAAAATGGGAGATTTGGGGTTAGTCCCTGAGATCTCAGAACCATAACGATGTATGATGTATCATCATCATCATCATCATCATCATCATCTTTTTATCCATCCTGTTTGTAATTGTTTGTACTTTATTCTGTTTTTATAATGTTCCACAAAGCACTAAAGAATTGAAATATTCAATTGTTCTTGCAGAGACTTGTCCTTTCAGGTAACCTGCATGGAATAGGAGACTACCAGTAGGCCATTCTGCTTGTCAGAAAAACAGCCTGGCATAAGTGTAAATTAAATAGTTGAATAGCAAGCTTGTTTTCTGCTGCTCCAGAGACTAGGACACAGAACAATGGATGCAAGCTATAGGAAAAGAGATTCCACGTAAACATTTGGAAGAACTTACTGACAGAAAGAAAGAGCTGTTTTGACAGTGGAACACACTCCCTTGGAGTGTGGTGGAGTCTCCTTTGGAGGTATTTAAACAGAGGCTGGGCGGCCATCTGTCGAGGGCGCTGTGATTGTGAGTTCCTGCATGGCAGGGGATTGGACTGAATGGCCCTTGTGGTCTCTTCCAATTCTATGATTCTATGAGAATAAATAAAAATGTTCATCTACTCAATACCTAACCACCAAAAGGTCTGCTAACCCTTCCTCTAGCCACTAGCAAATATTTTCTTTTCTACCTAGGGGGAAAAAATAATTCCCATGATTCTCTATTCCAGACTCTACAAATTATGAATACACAGGAGCCCCTTTCCTTTACTCCCCGAGCACTGGATCTGGAAACTGCCTTCCCCACTGTGTGTGTTGCTATATGCTCCTTCTCCCTTAAGGAACCCAACAGTGCTCTGTGCCTTGATCAGGAGTGGTGACCAGCTAGCAGATCAGACACTGCTGTCCTTTGTGGCAGCCTGACTAAGAACAATAAAGACCCAAGGATGCACCTCCCATGTCTAATCCCTTTATCTTTCATGTGAACAAAGAATTCTATCAACAGCTTCCAAACAAAGGAGAGAAATATATAAAAGGAACGTTTATATTTAGCTGCCAGTGTGGAATGCCCAGACTGCATGCTAATTGATGTGGAGAAGTAATAAGCTAAATAAGAACCAAGGGAAGAAGGTTAAAATGAAGATTTTATGCTAATTGTCGAGACAGTGGGGGAGGGGGAATCTTTTTGAACACTTTTTTAAAGGAAAAGATTATTTTTAAAAAGAGGAGATCATCTAGGTCTTAAATAGATGGTGCTAACATAATAAATACCTAGTCTCCAAGGAGCTAGTCTAGTTTTGAGGTCTTCTTTTCTTTTTCGTTTTCATTTTTAATGGTTGCTGTTTAAGTTGTCCTTGCAGTTCTCTGTGCATTTTTAAAAGTCAGAATCTGATGCTGATGGCTAGCTTTTTGGGACCACAAAATGATGTGGCTTCAAAAGCATGCTAATAGCACATTTTACAAGAAGACTGATTGATTGATTGATTGATTTTGATCAACCAATCAATCACTTTATTTATACTCTGACTTTCCCCCAAAATTTGGACTCAAGCCAGCTAGACTGAGACTCAAGGAGCATAGAAGCATACTGATGGACCAGACCAAAGAGCTATCTAGCCCAGCTCCCTGTTTCATAGGCTAGGCAACCAGATGTCTATGGGAAATTCCAAATTAGGGCATAAGACACTAACATTCTCCCATTCATATTCCTCTGTAATGGCTATTGAGAGAATTCTTACTTCTGATTCTGGAGGTAAAATGTCACCATTATTAATAACCACCATCAGTAGCTTTATCCTTTATGGAATTTTCTAATACCATTTTTAAAGGAATTTGAAATTGGAGGCCCTCAAAACATCTTATGGATGCAAATTTCATAGGTTTATTATGCACTGTGTCAAGAAATATATTTTTGTCTGCAATGAATTTCCCACCTCTCAGATTCAGTAGATGATCTTGGGTTCTAGTACTGTGTGAGAACTGGAACCACCTCACTCTATTGGGGCAGCCTATGGTGATGATGATGGAGTAAAACAACCCAGCTTCTCAAGCCATGAGGCACCAGTATTCCCTATTCAGTTTTCAACACAATGCTAATTTCACACTCCTCTATCATGTCCTGCCTTACTTGCCTTTTTGCCAATCATGGTTAACTGTTCAATGGATTTATAATTGGTTGACCAGCCAAATTCAAAGGGTGCTCAGCTATGGCTCCTCTTCATCTTGGAGAGAAGTGACCAGTAGGGTCATCCAATGACTTGGATGAAGGAATAGAGGGCATGCTTATCAAATCTGCAGATGACACCAAATTGGGAGGAGTAGCTAATACCCCAGAGGAGAACAAAATTCAAAATGGTCTGAATAGATTAGAAAGCTGGGGCAAAACTAACAAAATGAATTTCAACAGGGAGATATGTAAGTTACTGAATCTAGGCAGAAAAAATGAAATGCATAGATGTAGGAGACCAGAGTTCAATTCTTAGCTTGGCCATGAAACCCACTGGGTGACCTTGGACATGCTTTCAGCCACACAGGAAGGCCATGACAAACCCCCTCTGAACAAATCTCACCAAGAAAACCTCATGATAGGTTCATCTTAGGGTCATCTAGTTGGAAATGACTTGACAGGACACCACAACAAAATAAAATTTGCCATTTTCATGACTGCTGCACATCTGATGAACATCTTTATTGAGTCATCCCCCACAACCCCAAGATCTTTTTTCCTAGTGTCTCAACCAGCTTGGACCCCATCTGTCATATAACTGGGAAGTTTGTTCCAATGAAAAATGAAACATTTTACGTTTATTACATTGCATTACAATCTAAATGTCCATCCTCTAATTTGGAGAGATCCTTTATTTTTAACCAGCTGATAGTTTTTAACCATCTGCAATTTTTGTCACCCACTGTGCACTGTTTACTTCTAATTCAGTATCATTTATGGGCAAATTTAAAAGTACTAACTTCAGTAAAGAAGCTTGAGAAATCTTACTTTTATATCCCTCTACTCTCTGTGAAAACTGCCCATTTATTTCTCCTTTCTGCTTCCTGTTCTTTATTCATGTATAAGACAGCCATCTTCTTATCCTATGATTCCTATTTGTGTACTTAGCGACACTTTCAGAGATCTCTGAAGGGTTTGTGGAACAGAACCTACCTTAGCAGAAACAATGTTGACTCTTCTCCTGTCTGTATGTTTGGGAATCTTATATTAAATAATAGAACCTAAGTAGACAGACAGGATAGCATAGGCCAAACCCATGCTATCCTGCCCCTGGTTCTGACCTGGGTTGGTCCCTGGGCCAGCATGGCAACAAGCAGGTGTTTACACACACACACCACTGCACCATGGAGCTGCTGCCACCATGTGTAACTTACCTGCCTCCACTGCCATGGCTTCTCAGAAGGCCAACACCACAGCCTGTAAGTGTGGAACTAGAGCACCTTGCTACATCCATATAACTGGGTCCCCTCATCCAATGTCATAGGCCATGATGGGGGCCTGCAGAGAAGATGTGGCTTCTAGAGTAGGGAGGGGGGCATGTGGTGTCCCTGTTGTCACTGTGGAGTTATGACAGAAATCTGCAGCATTTTTTTTTACCAAGGACCCTTTGGACCGGTATTGGGTTGTAACCACCAGATTGGCATCCGGACTGGTTGATCCCAGCCCAAGACTCTTTGGCCGGCATTATTCATTCAGGATGATGCGAGGCCAGGCGGAGCAAAGGTCTTTTGGCTCAGGCTTACAGGCTCATACTTTCCACCAAGTTACCAGGCACAAATTTTACACCAACCAGCCTGTTTGTTACTTCATCCCTCTGGATCAAATTTTTAAAACATGTTACTAATTTCTTTCTAGCCCTCTGGTACCGAGGCCACTATTAAAAATATGCTACATATTTATTTCTTTATTTTGTTAGACGATCAGCAGTTTCACACAAGGCAAACCATACAGAATTTTCAAAATGGCAAAGGGAAACAATTATTGACACCTGAAGTTTTTGATTCATTTCCTTTACTGTATCAGTTGTGGGTTCATTGGCTCAACCACTAAGATAAGACTATTCTAGAATAGATCTAGCTAACTATTTCTTTCCACATTGCACTTTCATAAAGATTTGCATCTTGATTTTATATCCTTTTATTGGAAACAATTCTCAACTTTAAGTGTGCATATGATTGTAGCCCAACACCACAACCTTATGCATATCAAATGCAAGTTCCACTGAGTTCATTTACACCTGTTGTTGAATTAAGACTCTGCATAATTATGAATTCTATGCATAAACCTTACAGCATCAACAGGTCATAATGAAGTCCAAAACTTTTCAGAAGAAATGGAATAAAATCCTTTGGGGAAGGAACCTGCACACCCTTGCCCTCACCCTCCTTCTCATCTAAAGCAGGATAATATAATTTTTTTACCATCTGAATGAACAGTACATGCAATGGCAGCTGCAAGCAGTCTAGGACATTTTGGTGTGTTGATCTGTTAAGAATGACAATAAGAAGGGCTGCTGCTTTAATCAACGGTCCTAACACAGTAGGGAGGCTCTTCCAATTTGCTTGAGGCTGACAGCTTATGCAGCCGATTTCAGCCAGGCTGGGCAGAGTGAAATCTAATTCCTTCCTCCAGCATCCCCCCAGTGGGAGTGATGATGAGGAACTGTCTAGGGAAGGAACTCAAGAATTGCCCCAGCTTCCTAATGACATGGATAAGTAGAATTCTTCACTCAATAGGATGCTACAGATATTTAGGAGATGACATGCTCCATACCCTGAAATTTCTGTGAGTTCTACTTTGCCCACCTTCTTGCAAAGCCTGCTGCTATCAATTTATAAAATAAGATTAGAAGACATCCTGGGAGTCAGGGCCCTTTTTTGTTAAAGGCATCTTGTTTAAACTTAACCAGAGCAAATAACACATTTTGTCTAAGGCAGTGGTCCTCAAACTTATTCTAGTGATCACACCCTTTCCTCTTGTGTGACAACACTAATTGCCCCCATGTGTATTTCTTAATATTCGGCCTATTATTCTACTTCAAATTCATCCAATCTCAGTCACTGCTCCCTTTGTACCTTACCACCTTGGGAGCAGCAACTGAGCAGCTGGCTGGGCAGTGACCAAGAAGCCTATCACCTGTGCTGGCCTTGTGGCAAAGGCCAGTCCAGGCTAAAGGCTTCTCAGTCACTGCTTTATTATTATTATTATTATTATTATTATTATTATTATTATTATTATGTGATATCCTGCCTTTCTCCCAATACAGAACTCAAGGTGGTGCCTTTGCATCCAGTCACTCTGGAAGCAGTGACCAAGCAGCTGGCTGCCCAGCAACTGAGAAGCCTCTCACTCATACCACCCCTCCAGCAAAGGCCAGTGCAAGCAAGAGGTCTCTTGTTTGCTGCTCAGCCAACTACTCAGTTGCTGCTCTCAAGGCTACCAAGTGCAAAGGAAGAAGCTTCTGCTTGATGAAGAAGGACTCTCAGTCCTTCTTCACTGAGACAGAGAGGGGCACAGCTGGTGTGGGGAGGGGGGTTTACAGAGGCCATATGCTCTATACTAGAGATTGGCATGGATGGGGAAAGGGAGAGATTTTAACTATAGGAGCCACTCCAAAGTAAAGGGCTTTTTACAAGAATCAACTCCTGATACTCCTACCCCTCCTTCCCCAGAGACATGTCTTCCCCACACAGTTTCAAATCCCCACCACACACACACATAAACCAACATTGTTTCTTCTGCTACCACTTATCAGCCTGTCTAATAAAAGAAAGCAGAAACAGCGATGCAGCTCCAGTCTGCCAGCCGAGCCCCAGCAAAGCTCAAAATGCTTAAGCAGGGTCTCAAATTTGAAAGTTCCTTTTTTGTTGTTGCTTCTCTCCTTCTCCCATATGCTCTAACTCCTTGCTCCAGTCTATCACACTGCCCCAAAATGGGGCTGCAAGTTTCCCAACAGCCACCACAGCTACTAGCAGAAGATGTGGTTAAGGGAGCAAAGAGTGGGAGACACCACCACATGGAATCATAGAGTTGGAAGAAACCACAAGGGCCATCCAGTCCAACCCCCTGCCATGCAGGAAATCACAATCAAAGCATCCCCGACAGATGGCCATCCAGCCTCTGCTTAAAGACCTCCGAGGAAGGAGACACCACTATACTCTGAGGGAGTTTGTTCCACTGTCGAACAGCCCTTACCGTCAGGAAGTTCCTCCTAATGTTGAGGTGGAATCTTTTTTCCTGTAACTTCTATCCATTGTTCCGCATTCTAGTCTCTGGAGCAGCAGAAAACAAGCTTGCTCCCTCCTCAATATAACATCCCTTCAAATATTTAAACAGGGCTATCTTTCTGGACTATGGCCAGCATACACAAACATACACCAGTAAGGAGGGCTCATCAAGGTAATTAGCTCTGCAGCTAGAAATAGTCCACAAACCTTGCAGGGATTGAGAGAAAGAGCAAAGCCAAAGCCAAAGCCAAGAGAACAAAGATCACGATAGTCCAGTCCTGTCCAGAGTCAGGTCAGCCAGCAGGTAGCAAGAGTCCAGTTCGTTCCAAGGTCAAGAGTCAAGGCAACAAGTCAAGATACACAGAGCTAGTGTAGGCAGCAGTCACACCAAAGAATCATGCAATAAACTCTGGCACCAAGTTGGCATCTCACAGGTGGTTAAGTAGGAGATTCCCTCCTCGGTGCCAGCTGAGGCTTGTTTGCCAATTGTCTCTCAGCAATCCTCCTGGACTTGCATCTGCCAGCACTCTCAGCCCTGCGTTGACTAAAGGAGGGAACCTGCAGGCCTGGTCCCTCCCCAGAGTCACCACTAGACTGCTGTATTACCAGAGGAATCCCATCAGCACTAGGACCTGGCTGAGCCTCCTCCTCTGGGGCTGGGAGATCAGGGCTGGGCTCTGGCAGAGCAGAATTAACACCAGGTGCAGCCTCAATTACCCCTTGCTCTGGAGTAGACCCATCCTCCTCCTCCAAGTCCTGCTCTTGGCTGGCCATGACACTATCATATCACCTCTTAATCTTCTTTTCTCCAGGCTAAACATCCCCAGCTCCCTAAGGCGTTCCTCATAGGGCATGGTTTCCAGACCCTTCACCATTTTAGTCACCCTCCTTTGGACACGCTCCAGTTTCTCAACGTCCTTTTTAAATTGTGGTGCCCAGAACTGGACACAATATTCCAGGTGGGGCCTGACCAGAGCAGAACACAGTGGCACTATTACTTCTATTGATCTAGACACTATACTTCTATTGATGCAGCCTAAAATTGCATTGGCCTTTTTAGCTTCTGCATCGCACTGTTGACTCATGTTCAACTTGTGATCTACTTGGACTCCCAGATCCCTTTCACATGTAGTCTCATTCAGCCAGGTGTCACCCATCCTATATCTGTGCATTTTATTTTTCTGCCCTAAGTGCAGTACCTTACATTTCTCCGTGTTGAATTTCATTTTGTTAGCTTTGGCCCAGTTTTCAAGTCTATTCAGGTCATTTTGAATTTTGATCCTGTCCTCTGGAGTATTAGCTATTCCTCCTAATTTGGTGTCATCTGCAAATTTGATAAGTATGCTCCAAATTCTGTCATCCAGGTCATTGATAAAGATGTTGAATAACACTGGCCCCAGGACAGAGCCCTGTGGGACCCCACTGGTCACTTCTCTCCAGGATGAAAAGGTGCCATTGTTGAGCACCCTTTGGGTTCAGCCGGTCAAACAGTTACAAATCCATGTAACAGTTACCTTGTCTATCCCACATTTTACAAGCTTGTTTGCAAGAATGTCATGGGAAACCTTGTCAAAGGCTTTACTTAAATCAAGATATACTATATCCACAGCATTCCCTTCATCTACCAAGCTAGTAATTTTATCAAAGAAAGAGATTGCATTTGTCTGGCATGACTTGTTTCTCTGAAACATGAAATGATCAGTGAGACTGTGCAGTGGGTTTAAGGGACCCTGAATCGAAGATTCATAAAACTCTCATCCCCACCATGGTCGTAAAGGCTGCTGGTTCCCCTGTCTTTCTTATGCACCAGGAAAGCCCCCCTGCCACCCCTTTTTCCTTTCATCACCCCCCTGCTGCCCCCTTTCCTCTCACCACCGCCTGAATCCTTTCACCACCCCTTGAGGGGTTGTACCACCCTCTTTGGGAATCACTGATCTGGGACATAGGCCACCCCAATGGAACAGATGCATATGCCTTCAGGTTGCCTGTTGGCTTATGCATTTCATAATGTTTTCATGCATTCTGTAATGTTTTCTTAGGCAAGGACTATTCAGAAGTAGTTTTGCCAGTTCCATCCTCTGAAATATAGTGCACAGCACCTGGTATTCATTGGTGGACTCCTATTTGAATATTAAGCAAGGCTGACCCTGGTTGCTTAACTTCCAGGATCAGACAGGAAAATGTGTGAATTTTTCATACCCTTTTTATGACACACATAGAAATGTCAGTTGTCTTGAACCTGTACGTAAGATCATAAGAAGAACTCTAATGGGCCAGACCCAAGGCTCATTTTGTCCAATACTCTCTTCACACAACAGACAACCAAGTGCCTATAGGAAGGCCACACACAGGGTGCATATATACCCTCTGAATTAGATTTATCAAAGAAAAGCTGGCGCATACTTGAATAAGTTAAAAAGCTTCAATCACCACACAGAACCCCAAGGGACCCCATTGTTTTCATCTCTCTAGTCCGCAACAGGAAGACTCCTACAGTAATCATTTGCCCTTGCATGTGAGGATGAAATAAGGGTTTACATTCCCAACACAGGGCAATGCCACACCTGTTTTGCTGTATGTGTGCTAAAAATAAGGAATTGTTGGGGGACAGGGTGGCATTTTAACCCATCTCTTGATTCAGATTTTTAGGTTAAACACTCAAAGCCCTAAAGTTTAGGTGGAAAATCTGGCATTCCTACATTTGAAATGTTAAAATATGATTTCCCTCATCCTCCAAATGGAGAAATTTGTGGATTTTAGTAATATTCAATTCATAAAAAATGAAATTCTGAAATAAAATTCTCATCCATTCCTTAAGATCAGCAATTTTGCGTTTGAATTCTTCAAGAATCCTTAGATGGATGCCTTCTGGATACATAATTAACTGTTCATAAAGGCATACCTTTAAAAGACATTATCTACTTATATAAACCAGTATGTGTATTGAGATCTACAGGGGAGGGCTTTCTCACAGTTCCACCATCCTTGCAGGCATGGTTGTTGAGGACTTGAGGATTCAGGAGAGAACCTCCATAGATCCCCTCCTATCAAAAAAGGTACAGACCTATACACTTGGCCACAAAATTGGAAAACATAGAACTAGTAGAGACTGGTGAAAGAAAAAGTAAAATGTCAGTGTCAACACTGAGATTATGCTTGCTTAAGAGATTCTATTGAAAATTATATTTTAAGGGGAAATGTATTCAGAGCTTTACACTGCTACACTAACAGATCTAACATGCTGCCTAATAAAAAGAGGGGAAAAGACAAAGCACACATTTGGAGAAAAACCTTCAAGAGTTCTGTAGAAGGTTTGGAATTCTGCATCCATGGATTCAGCCATCCACAGCTTGAAAACTTTTGCAAATATTTCTTAAAAGCAGACCTTGATTTTGCCATTTTATATAAGGGACTTTAGCATATACAGATTTTGCTATCTACAGGGGGTCCTGGAACTAAACCCCAGCAGATACTAAGAACCCACTGTACATTTTGCTTATTGTTTTTACTTATGCAAGGCTAACCTGACTTGTTTGTTTCATTTCACACCTTTGTTAACTCTTACCTAAATTTTAAAAACTGCTAAAACACATTGAACTGGCCTTCTATTTTGTGGTATAGGACCATATCCCTATTGTTCCCATGTTATTAGTGTCTCTGGTACCAAGTTTTCCATTAAAGTAATGCCTAGGAACACATCCACTTCATTAACAGCAATCTACTTTGTCAATAAAATCTAGACTGAATGTTGTCTCTTGTCATCACTATTTACCTCAGTTCCCTCTCCAAGGAGGTTCCATTCTGGCATAAGTATCTGTCCTATATATTTAATAGTACTGTATAAAGACACCTTGTAAACAAGGCATGTCCTTACTTGATAAAGTGTCTCTAGGTGACAGGATGGTACAACCAGAACTTGGAAAGTATACTTTTTGGAATACAACTCTCTAATTCCTTCTGCCAGCATAACCACAAGCTATACTGGCTGTGGGGTTCTGGGAATTGTAGCTATAAATGTAACTTTTCCAGGTTCTGAACAAAAAACAGCTGTACCCACCAGCCAAAGGACTGTCAGATGCTGAGAACTTTGTGTCCTCCTACTACAACTGCATTAGAATGAGTACTTTTCCTTTCACCACTACAAATTAATTGCCATATTTAACTGTTATTATGGAATTATGAAAAAAAAACTGTGTGTTAATTTTTCTTCCTCCCCTTTGTCACTCTTTTAAAAATTTCAGATGGTGTATGTGTGTGTGTGTGTTCATGCATGTGTGCACCCCATTCTCACTGCACCCCTGTACACACTGTCATATTTTCTTGTAACAGTCAGTACAGGCAACTTTCAAACAAGGAAACCTGTCTCTTTGCATCTAGGTAGGCAAAGTTGGCACAGAAGCAAAGAAAGAATAATGTCCTTTTCCCCCACAGGAGCTGATGAGACATTATGTGCAAACAAATACACACACACAAAGAAAGAGAGAGAGAGAGAGTACTGTGTAAAGCGTTATGCACTCTGTTGGCATGCTGAGATGGGAAAGTTAGTAGAAAAAAGTAAATGCATTTAGTTAATCATTAATAAACAGAAAAATCTAATTCAATTACATTTAGGTTGAGGGGAGAAGTTAACATCACATTTATGTTTAATTGCCGTTTAACTTTAAGCTAAAAGCCTGCACTAAAACCATTACAATGATGACGCTGGATGCTACAGAAGCTTTTATTCAGTGATGTTACAGGATGCTTTTACTGTGCCCCACATCCCTGTCTTGAACTTGGAGAGAAGGAAAGAGTCACATGAAAAGCCTGTAAACCCAATTTCTCATCCACTCCACAAGAAATTCGTCTTGCTTTTCCAACTTCTCTCCCTTATAAACAAGCACTCCCTTTCTATAGGCTATGGTATGATGCAACTCTGACATTGTGAGGCAGGAATATTGTGCAGAGAAGAAGCCATAAGAGCAATGTTGACTTTCTTTCTTGATATAACATTTGTCCATTCCAAATTGCCCTTGGCATGCATCACAATGGGTAGTTTTGCCCTTAGCAACCTCATCCTGGGATGTCAGGGCTCACAGAAGTGGTACTATGGTTAGACAACCAAATTAATAGATTCCAGAGCAAAGTTTGAAGTGACAGCAGATGACATGCAAGCAGGCTTTCATTACTAGGAACAGAGACATGGGATTGGTAACTCAACAGAATATGGGGCGTTACTTCTAATTTCAGGATAGTATGGGTTTCAGAGTTTTAAAAAAACAGAGAAGGAATGGCACAGGAGTCACACCAGTATGTAACAAGAATATGTAACAATATGTAACAAGATAATATGTAACAAGAAAGATTAGAGATGCTGCCTAGGAAGATTTCAATTTATGTACGTATGTATGTATTTATATCCTGCCTTTCTCCTCTTAACACAAGATTAAAGGCAGTTTATAACAACAAAGTACAACTAAAACAAAGTACAACTAAAAGATTAATGCAAAAGTTTTTTTAAAAAAACATGTTTATAAAACTCAAGTTGAAACTAGGGCGGTCTGCCGGCGCCGGTGTTTGCTGCGCAAAGGAGCTGCAGTGGACAAACCGCATGGCTCCACGCAGCAAAAAGAAGCCACAAAAAGCGGCTTCTTTTTGCGGCACCATTATGATGCCACAAAGCGCCATTGGCGCACTTGCGACATCATAATGGCACTAAGACATGTGGACGCTATGCGTCCGCTACATCAAAATGGTGGCACCCATGTAGAATGGGTGTCTCCATTTTGTATGTGCTCGGCATGTACTAGGGTTAGGGCGTCCGGAAAGGACGCCCCTTCCTAACCCTAGTACATGCTGAGCACGTACTTTTTGGTGGTGTGGAACCCGCCTAGTTTTGAAAACATGTTTAAAACTTAATAAAATATAGACACAACACACCCAATTAAAAATTCCATCTGCTGCATGAGGTTAAAAGCCAAAGACTTGCCTAAATTAAAAACGTCAGGTTAAAAGAATTTTTGCTGGCTGAAGTGATGGACAGGTATCTTACCTCACAATTCCACTTCCATGAGCAGACCAGGGTACAGGCAGGAGACACACATGGCTGAGGGAAAACACATTTTATCGCATGCCGCACTGTCCTCAAGCTGACCCCATGCCATGTCCTGGCACCAAGCTGTCCCCGATCAGGGCTCAGGCACGTGAATTTCGAAAGGTGGAAACTTTCCAATGGAGCAAAATTGCACGGCTGAGCCTGATCAGGGATGGCTTGGTGCCAGGCAATGGTGTGCAACTGGCTTGAGGACAGTGTGACATGTGATAAAATGTGTTTTCCCTGGACCACACGCGTCCCCTGCCCGTGCCCAGATCAGGGACAAAAGTATGTGAGATAAGCTCCCTACTTTGACAGTAGTGAGTGGGCAGCATCTCCTACCACATTTGAAGACAAGCTGTTCAGCACACACCAAAAAGGAGAATGCCCAGGGAGCTGTCATTGCTGCCTCATCCACATCATCCACTATTTGCTCTTTAACGTAAACACCACATTCAACCAAACAGTAGTGTCAGCATGCATTAACAAGAAGAATATGCAACACAAGGCAACTAGTATGAATGTCTTTAAAGACAGAGCAAAAATCTCTGCTACGGGGAAAAAGGGCGGACCATTGTTGGTGATCAATTTGGCCAAGCCTGAGATGTTGTTTCAGGGAGTCCTTGTATCTCTTCTTTGGGGTGCCCCTCTTACGCTGACCCATGGCAAGTTCACCATAGAATACTATTTTTGGGAGGCGATGGTCCTTCATCTTAGAAACGTGTCCTGTCCAGCGCAGCTGCGTCCTCAATAGCATGGCCTCAATGCTGGTGATCCCTGCTTGCTCAAGGACAGCAACATTTGTCACATAGTCAGTCCAGTGTATATTTAGAATTGTGCGTATACAGCGCTGATGAAAGCGTTCGAGGAGTCATAGGTGTTGGCGATAGGTGACCCATGTTTCAGATCAAGGCTTGAAGGACCCTCAGAAAGTGCCCTCTGATAGTCTACTTCCCTAGCTTACCACAATGCTCCAGAGAGAGACTATAGGAGGAACAGTTATGGAAAATTAAAATGGCCTCCTATCTTTGCAGCTCAGAGACCCACAGTTGGGCATCAGGTTGGTGATGAGCCTACGGTCATATCAGCCATGGGATGCCATGCGTTAGCACCAGGCCTCAGTATGGGAAATGCTAATTAATCTTCCTTCATGGTAGATATTCTCAAACCAGGCTTCCAGGAATTCACTAAGTGTCATGGAAATAGACAGACAAAGACCCTGAGTAGATTCATAGTCTAGGATGAGGATTTTATTAGGAGAATGACATTCTCAGCTACTTGAGAGATTAAACATACAGTTCCAAGCTGATCATATTTATATCTTGGCAGAGGGCCATCACTTGATTAGTGTTACAACTTTGCAGCATGTGTCAGAAAGAGAAATAGCCTTGTAGATGTTGCTTTCTATTCTGCAAAAGATATTGGCCTCCTCCCTTCCTGTAAAAGGCTCATGTTACAAAGAATTATGTGCTCAAATATTGATTAAGCAAAGCTGTTTGTTTTTGTGATCACCATGATACAGCATCGACTGAAAGCTTTCATCTTTCAAAACCAACTCAAATCTGTCTTTCTCTAAAAGTTTTGTGGAACCATTTTGGCCCAGAGTCTTCACTTATACCAGACTGTGGTATCTAATATCTCATAATGGATTGCACTTTTTGCAGTGAAATCATGCCGCAAAACATAGATCCATTAGCTTGGGTGGAGAGTAATTCAGAGAAGAGAGATTTGCTGTAGCTCAACTGTATCCATTTTAAAAATTTTATTTCAAATAATCAAAGTCTAAAGGCCCAAGATAGGCAAAATGTGTTCTAGCATGCAACACCCCAAGACTTTTTATGACCTTGAACATGCTCAAAGGCTTGGGGAGGCTGTGAGCTGCCTTGGGACCCTTCTGGAAGAAAGGTGGCATATAAATGAAATAAATACATAATAAATAAATTTTAAAAAGCTTTCACAGATCATCTTGGCTATCGGGAAGGTGTTCACCTGTTTTAAGCATGGGGAGCCTTTCCTCCACAAAATTGGAAGTAACTAGAAGGTCTGAAACAGAATTGGCTGTGTTGTAAATGGCCAGCAACTCAGCTTGGAGGCTATTTTGGATGCAAGTGTTCATTTTTTAGTACAGGAGTTGTGGTGGGTCCAAAATGGCAGGTATAAACCAAGTGTAGCCCTCTGATATTCTAGGGACAGTAGGATTTAGGATTACCAAGGAAAGTAGGATAACCAAGGAAATGATATGGCAGAGAAACTCTCAGAGACAATGACAGTGACACTTTAGCTAACTCTTGTTAGTACTACACAGAAGAAAGCAGTAATAAACCATTCTAAGTGCCTTTTATCCTAAAAAAAAACAAAACCACCCAATAATAATGAAACAATCCAGTATGAAGCAAGAGATAGTGCTAGAAGATGAGAACCGCAGAAGAAACTCACCAAACTACGAAGGAAGAGCAAAAGATGTACAAGTAGTATTGTTTCTAATTATGCCACTGGACTCAAGCCAAGGGGATATTCAGATGCTGACATGCTTGGATGGGAAAGGAAATTTTGAAGGTGTACAATACATATAATAGGAACACAGAATGTGATGAGCATGAATCAAGGAAAGCAAGAAATCTTAAAGCAAGAAATGAGATGCAGAAACATTACAATACTTGGGATGGGATGGGTGAGCTAAAATTGGAAAGAATTTGATATTTTCAATCAGAAAATAATTTTGTCTTGTTTTGTTGGTTTGTGAAATATTTAGCCTTGTCTGTCAAAGAGTTCTGGTAACACAAACTACAAATCCTAGGATTCCAGAGCACTGAGCCATGGCAGTTAAAGCAGTGTCAAACTAGATTATTTCTGCAGTACACATTAGACCTAGGACTTGAAAGGCAGCTATGAAGGAACTAGATAAGATCCTTAAGTGTACAGATGTGCCTTCAAGTCATTTCTGAATTATGGCAACCCTAAGGCTATCACAGGATTTTCTTGGCAAGATTTGTTCAGAGGGAGTTATCTGTTGCCTTCCCCTGAGGCTGTGAGAATGTTACTTACCCAGTTCGTTTCATGGCTCAACTGGGAATCAAACCCTGGTCTCCAGAGTCATAGTTCAACACTCAAATCACAATGCTGTACAGATATATATCATTCAAAGTCAGAATCATCCATGACATAGTACTTCCAATGTGTACGTATGGGTGTGGAAGTAGACCATGAAGAAAACTAACAGGAAGAAAAGCAAATTATTTGAAATGTGCTGGGGCATATGGATACCATGGATAACTAAATAAATAAAAGAATCCCAGAGAAAATCAAGCCTGAACTTCCACCAGTAGCCAAAATGACCAAACTGAGGTTATACTTTGGACACTTCATGAGATGACATGACTCATTTCAAAAAATTATATTGCTGGGAGAAATTTAAGGAAGCAAGTTTGTGTGGTACTGGTGAGGTTTGCCTTAGGGATGCCATAATTCAGAAATGACTTGAAGGCACATACCAATAATTGTATGGGTGAATGTTGGGAGAGAGATTTTCACAACCAAACATATCTGCACTACTGACAGGCCAATACTGAAGACCATCCAGCCTTTCAAATAGGTCTTCAGCTGAACCTCTGCAACGAATAATGAATAAGATCAAGATTGGAGAACTACCCCACACTTGGGATGAAGCGACCATCACTCTGATTCCAAAAGAGGGACGAGACCACACAACTCCAGCCAACTTTAGACCAATCTCTCTTCTAAACGTGGACTATAAGATTTTTGCCTCTATACTAGCAAAGCGGCTAAGAAAGTGTCTGGATGAATGGATACACGAGGACCAATGGGGGTTTCTACCAAAGAGGCAGTTAAAAGATAATATTAGATATGTGGTAAACATCTTAGAACATTATGAGGTCCACAATGAGAAAAAACTTGCTCTAGTTTTCTTGGACATAGAGAAGGCTTTCGATAATGTTCAGTGGCCATTGATAAAACAGACATTGGAAAAGCTGGAAGTGGGCCCGAAATTTTTGGAATGGACTATGGCGATATATTGTAAACAACATGCAAAAATTATTGTAAATAGTGAAAGAACAGACCCCACTGAGATACAAAAGGGAACTAGACAAGGTTGCCCCCTTCCCCCCTCTTGTTTGTCATGGTTTTTGAATTGTTATTGCATAATATAAGAAAGGAGGTTAATATAAGAGGAGTTAAAGTAAAAGATAGTGAATTTAAACTGTGTGCGTTTACAGATGGCCTATTAGTATCATTGAGCAACCCGTTAGAAGATATATCAGTTCTACAAAAGGAACTAGAGGGATTTGGGAAGATACCAGGTCTAAAAATGAATAAGGAAAAAACAGTAATTGAGAGAGGGAGAAGAAATGGAATTGAAAAAGATTTCTGGTCTCCAAATAAATAAAAAGGTGAAGTATTTGGGTATAGAACTGTCAAAAAAGAATACAGATTTATTCAGATTTAATTATGACAAAACTTGGACAAATATTAAAAAGGAAATGAAAAGTTGGACGAACATCAAACTATCACTATTGGGAAGGATAGTGGCAGTTAAAATGACAATCCTCCCTAAATTATTTTTTCTTTTCCAGTGTATCCCAATTTTCCAAAACAATTCGGTTTTCTCTAAATGGCAGAAAGATATAAATTCTTTTGTGTGGGAAGGGAAGAAACCACGCATAAGATTAAAATATTTGCAGGACTCGATAGACAGAGGAGGTTTCGCACTTCCAAATCTAAATCTATACTATGAGGCTAGTGGAATGATCTGACTAAAAGATTGGCTAGAATTGAAAAACAACCCCTTGTTGAAATTGGAAGGTTCAAACTTAAGATTTGGGTGGCATGCTTTCTTGTTTTACGATAAAGTTAAGGCAAATAAGGATTTTAGAAACCATCTTATTAGAAAAGCCATTTATAGAATCTGGATGAAATACAAGAAGCTGATTTGTAATAAAATTCCAATATGGTGTTCTCCCCATGAGGCACTCTTAAAAACTGATCCATTAAGAAATGAAAAATGGCTGAAATATATAGATCTGTTGAAACCTCTAAAGCAAGCAACATGGGAAATGAAATCTCTAGAGGAACTAAAGAAAGAGGGGAAGATAAACAACTGGCTTATGTATTTTCAACTAAATGAACAGTTTTAAAAAGACCTTAAAAACAGGGGGATAACAAATAAAAAATCAGATTTGGAGGAAATTATCTGGGCAAAAAAAGGGGCAACAATATCAGTGTTATATAGATGCCTTTTGAAATACTATACTGAAAGTGAATTAGTGAAAACAAATATGATTGCATGGGCACAAGATATCAGGAGACCATTGAATCTGGAGCAATGGGAAAGATCTTGGACTAAAAGAATGAAATATACCCTGTGCCAAGATATAAAAGAAAATTGAATTGTTATAAACTGTATTATAGATGGTACCTCACGCCTGTGAAATTGTGTAAAATTTATGGAAAACATGATAGCAAATGCTGGAAGTGTGGGACTCGGAGGTTGAGAGGAACTGCTGGACCTTTTACCCTTTCCCGCCACCACTCCCTTCTCCTTCTGTGTCATGTCTTTTTAGATTGTAAGCCCGAGGGCAGGGAACCATCTAACTAAAAAGATTGCATGTACAGCGCTGTGTAAATTTACAGCGCTTCATAAATAAAGGTTAATAATAATAATAATAATAATAATAATAATTTCACATTTGGTGGGGGTGTAAAAAAGCAAAAAGATTCTGGAGAACCATTCGTAAAACAATTAACAAAATATTAAATATAAACTTAGAGAATAAACCTGAAATTTATTTGTTAAATATGCTTAATGATGAATTGGAAAAGAAATATGGTTGTGTGCTATTCTATATGATATGTGTTGCAAGAATGGTATATGCAAAAGCTTGGAAAAGTAAAACTGTTCCAAAAGTGGAAGAATGGATACTGAAATTGCAGGAAATAATAGTTAGATAAACTGTCAAGAAAACTGAGAAATGAAAAAATGGCTAATTTTTTGGAGAAGTGGAAACAGGTATTTGAATATATAGAAAACAATTTGGGAAAGCAGGCAACTAGCATATTAAAAGACTGGTAAAGAAATAAAAATGAAAGAAACAATTAGCTGTATGGTAGAAGAGTTGATAAGTTATAGATGTAAAGATAACGGTACATACAAAGAAGGAGGAGTATGATTTAATTTTTACATTGGTCAACCTATTATTTTATCTTTCAGATATTAAAGAGCCTTACAGTGGCTAGGCAAAACTCAAAAGGAAAATTGGATCTCCCTGCTCAGCAAAATGAGATTTAAATAAAAATTGACGATATCTTGATATAAGGAACCAAAACTAAGAACAGGGGAAATACATTTGAGGACTTAACAATTTCCTGTGAATGAGATAGTAAACAGGTTGGACTGTGATAGCAGGAAGTTTTTATGTTTTATTAATACTACATGTATATGCATTGGTATGTAAAGCTTCTGATATATGTGGTTATATGTTTTATTGTGTATTTGTTCGTGTAATGTTTGTGTTTTTAAAATCAATAAAATTCATTTTAAAAAATCAAATAGGTCTTCAGGAGTTACAAGTACAGAAAATATTTTGGTTGCCCACTTGCCAGCCACTACTGTATTACCCATTTATTTATTGCTGAACAGAAGAAAAGCACTGCCTTTCATAAAGCTTCCCTGCTTGGTCACCTGCAACAAAGCCTGGTGTATTTGTTTTATCCATTTATTGAATTAAATTGACTTTCCAACAAAGGGGCATCCTTAAGATAGCTAACAATAATCACACAGATTGAAAGCAAGACCTTAATCAAAATACAGCATAAAAACAAACAGATTTAACATAGCTGGCATCCCAACTGATCAAAACCCCTTCCAGAGGAGACCGACTTTCATGCCAAAGGCCTGTCATGGACAGACCATTCATTGGTCAAGGTAGGGCTGAAAGCCATGAACCAAAAACCCCTCGGGGGTGGAGGACCCATTACAATGGTCCACCCGCGAAGGCTGATGGAACCCAAAAGGTTCTGAGAAGCCTTAGAGGGTGTTATGTTTGGGAACGATGGCGACACTGTCGAAACCCTGGTGGACAATTGGAATACGAACCTCACCGGGGCAATAGACAGTATCGCTCCCGAGCGTCCTTACCAGCCCGCTCCTAATAAAAGATCCTTGTATACTAAAGATCTTTGCCAAATGAAGCGGGCTGCGCAACGACTAGAGCGCCACTGGCAGAAACATCAGAACATATCTGACAAGACACTCCATGAGAGCATGTTACGCTCCTACGGAGTGGCAATCGATGCAGCTAAGAACTCGTTCTGTGCTGCATGGATTGCATCAGCAGAGTCTCATCCAGCAGAGCTGTTCAGGGTGGTTAGGGAATTAACCCAACCCCCGGCCACCCTGAACCCTTTATTAGAGCCATCGAGAGCCTGCTGTGACGCTTTCAACGACTTCTTTGCTGATAAAATCTCTCCGATAAGGGCTGATCTAGATGCTGGTTTTTTGACAGAACCTATAACAGGGCATCCAGTGACTCTGGAAACAAGTTTATTCTGGATAGATTTGAGTTTGTGAATACCGAGGACGTGGACAAGCTCCTTGGCTGTGTGAAAAGGACGACATGCACTCTCGACCCTTGTCCTTCTTGGTTGACGGTTCAGGGAGGAGATGCCATAAAAACTGCATTACATCTTATAATAAACGCATCTCTTCAGGAGGGTATAATTCCATCGGCCTTAAAACAGGCAATAGTAAGACCTCTTCTGAAGAAACCCTCCCTTGATCCCCTGTTAATGTGTAATTATAGACCGGTTTCCTTATTACCATTCTTGGGCAAGGTGATCGAGACGACAGTCGCCTTTCAACTCCAAGCAGTCTTGGATGAAACCGATTATCTGGACCCATTTCAAACTGGCTTCAGGGCAGGCCACGGAGTTGAGACTGCCATGGTCGCCTTAGTCGATGATCTCTGTCTGGGCATCGACAGGGGAAGTGTGACCTTGTTGGTGCTCTTGGACATCTCAGCGGCCTTCGATACCATCAACCATGGTATCCTTCTGGAACGCCTGGGAGAGTTGGGTATCGGGGGCACTGCACTCCAGTGGTTCCGATCCTACCTCTCAGGAAGTTTCCAGATGGTAAGGCTGGGGGACAGTTGCTCTCGTAAAAGAGAGCTGACATCTGGTGTCCCTCAGTGCACCATTCTGTCCCCCATGCTGTTTAACATTTACATGAAGCCGCTGGGGGAGATCATCCGGAACCATGGAGCACAGTGTTATCAGTACACTGATGACACCCAGATCTATCTCTCCATGTCTCCGACTGATACAGTGACTAAGGATGGCACCACTCCTCTGGATGCCTGTCTGGGGTCAGTAATGGGCTGGATGAGGAAAAACAAACTCAAGCAGAATCCAGAGAAAACAGAGGTACTTGTGATTGGTACCCCAAGTCCGGGCAGGGAAATTTGCCATCCAGTCCTGGACAGGGTCACATTTCCCCTAAAGGACAAAGTTCACAGTCTGGGAGTACTCCTGGATTCATCCTTACAGTTATCATCTCAAGTAGATGCGATGGCCAGGAGTGCTTGATACCAGCTTCGGCTGATATGCCAACTGCGTCCCTGTCTGAACCGAAAGGACCTAGAAACAGTAGTACACGCACTGGTAACCTCTCACTTGGATTTCTGTAATGCGCTCTACATGGGGCTACCTTTGTACCAGGTTCGGAAGCTTCATTTGGTTCAAAACGCTGCAGCCAGATTGATCGCCGGAATCCCAAGGGCGGACCATATAACACCCGTATTAAAATCTCTTCACTGGCTGCCAATTCTCTTCTGGGCCCAATACAAAGTGTTGGTTATTACCTATAAAGCCCTATATGGCTTGGGCCCGAGTTACTTGAGGGAACGCCTCTCCCTACATAATCCGCCTCACACCCTCAGAACAACGGGGAAATTGTTGCTTGAACACCCTAAGGTGAGATTGGTAACGACTCACCAAAGAGCTTATACAATGATGGCTCCGACTCACTGGAATGCACTCCCGGAGGAGATTCGATCCAGCTGCACATTGGAAGCCTTCAAGAAGACATTAAAAACTCATCTCTTCCAGTTAGCATACCCTCCCGATTCTTTGTAAGAAAGTATTCCCCGACCAGATTGGACGACTACCCATAACTGATATCCCAACTATCCTAGTTGTATTGTTTTTAAAATTGAATGTTTACAATTGTTTTTATAACTGTTTTTAATATTGTATTTGACATGTGTAATAGAGTTTTATCATATCGTATGTACACTGCTTTGATCTGGAGGAAAAGCAGTATATAAATAAAAGC
>NC_056522.1:54816372-54864486 GCF_019175285.1 Sceloporus undulatus
ATTATTATTATTATTATTATTATTATTATTATTATTATTATTATTATTATTGAGAAAACAAAGGCAATGAGGAATAAAAGGAAATGATGCAGACTAAATAAAGGTGTCAGACTACCAAGGACCAAGAGCTGAACAAGCACCAATAGAAATGCCACAACTGATCAAAACCTTGCAACTATCATCCATGAAATATGTTTTATGTGTCAACAACCCCAGGAACCATCTTTATATACCAAGGAACTGGCCTGGCTTATCTTAAGACCTAGCTGCTGGATAGGGCAAAGGAGTCTGTTCAGTTTCTGAACAGCATACAACAGAGGTCCATGTTCTAATTGTCACAGCCTTATTCACTAGTGGGAGGGAAGTGGAAACATCATCCACCTTGCACCCTGAACAGAATCTGAAATGACCTCCTTCACCCAGTCCAGCTGCCTGCACTTCAGGTGGGCAGCATAGAATTTATGCAATCTTACAGTAAGACTACATAAACTTACTGAATAAGGTTATACAGAACATTGGGCTATCATTGTCAGTCATATCCTCATTAGGCTACAATAAG
Organism: Sceloporus undulatus; assembly: GCF_019175285.1. Taxonomy (NCBI): domain Eukaryota; kingdom Metazoa; phylum Chordata; class Lepidosauria; order Squamata; family Phrynosomatidae; genus Sceloporus; species Sceloporus undulatus. The sequence goes on from NC_056522.1 coordinate 54,816,932, forward strand.
GCAAAAATTGCCGTTATCCAGCGAATCAAGGATATCGACTTGCAAACCCATAGAAGCCAATCATTATTACATCTTACTATTAGTTTATTGGGGAAAATTGGTAAATGTGCCAGGTATTTTGAATATCTAAGTATTCCTAAGCAAAAACGAGCTTTTATGTTGGCAATAAAATATCATTCCAACAGCAGTTCTGGAAGGAAGATATAAAAAAGTACCTTACCACTGTCGTTTTTGCCCTTGTGGTCTCGAGGAAGTCGAATCAACCAGCCATGTCCTTCTTTGTTGCCCCTTTATATGGAGTCCCGTGCTTTTAATATACAGTAACTCCTATTATTAAGCAGCTACCCGGAAGACAGAAGAAATTTTACATCGAATATATTTTAGCAGACTGCAATGAATATGTAACCAGCAGAGTTGCTAAATTCCCAGCAGCTGCTATTACTCCCTGTATATGATATTTGAAACAAATACAGTAAACCTTGTAAAAATGTTTATAGCTGCTATTATTATTGCAGATATTATGTAATTTGTTGTATGAAATTCTATTTCTTTTTATGAATCGACTGATGAAGTCAGTCTATATGTATATGGATGGGATATGCCTTTTATATTTTTTTCTCTTAATTTTTAATTTTTAACATAAATTCTTGCTTGAACAAACACCCCCAAATGGGTGGATATTCTTGTTAATTGATACTTAAATGATTATGCTAAAGAAATCTTTTTGTAACGTTTCTATAATCCCTCCAAATCCTCTTCTCAATTGACACATGACAGAGAGTTTTATGCCATTCTTGTTCCCTCGCTGTTTTGTATGGACATTGTATTGTGTCTGCATGGATATTTGGTCAATTTGGTATTTTTATACAGGCTCTATGCCGTAATAAATTGTTGTTAAAAATAAATCCATAATTCTACATTACAAACCAATAAGTGCAATACTGAATGGCAACATCTCTACACATTCGGACAACTTTATAAAATATATGTAATCACAATTTGAAAACTTCCGGATAACGCAACTGAAACGATCTCTTGGGTACAGACAATATAAAACCTCAAGTTCTTCATAGTTTGCTGTAGCTCTCTGGACCATGTAATATAATCAGCTGTGGCTCCTTCTCACTGGCCAAAGGCAATGACTTTGCTGAAGGATAAAAAGTGAAAGAAAGAGTAAGAATCCTTTGTTATGACAAGAGATCAAATGGCAAAAAAAAAAAAAAAAAAAAGGGATTTAGAAAGCCCAAATGAGTCCTGATGCCTCCCCAGATAAGAGAGGAGAAAGAGAATAGAAATGAAGGTGTATATACGTATGAAGCATGAACGGGCAGCAACGCAAAGGAAAGGTTAATGTAGGCAGGACAGTGGATTGAATGGATGGCACAATCAAACCAGGCAATTATCTAATCCTTGCTGGCCATCTCAGCATAAGAAAAGCTCAGCTAAGGTGTGCCTGAATAAAACATAGCACAGTCTAAGGGAGCTCCCAGGAGCTCTGGATCATACATTAAAGAGGTGAAATAGTTAAGTCAGGAGGGGAGAAAGCCTGAAAATAAGACCTTATGGACATGCTTGGATTACCAGCTTGCTGAAGTGCACACAGTTGTACTTGATTACAATGGCCCTCTGTCTAGAAAATTGTGATGCTGAAATCCAGGCAGAAAGAACAGAGCAACAGTCCGGAACTTGTGTGGGGATAAGCCAGGCAAGTGGGATCCTGTATAACATGTCGACCTTTCCTATAATTTTATGTTTTGGAGCACCTCCACCTGCAAATATTTTTTAAATCTCATCCCCTCCCTGGCAGCTTGCTTTCCCTCAGCTTTAAGGGACCTCCATGGAGCTCCCTTAAAATGGAGGGAAGGCAGGCCTCCGGGGAAGGGGCTCTGCCCTTGGCCCCATCCCCTCCCTGGCAGCTTGCTTTCCCTCAGCTTTAAGGGACCTCTGTGGAAAATGTTCTGGGAACGTTCTCAAGAAAAAGAGATGCGCTGTGTGGTAAAATGTGTCCCCATCACATTCTCATCACGTTCCACTTTCCTCATGCGGTAATATCCGTTCCAGGAACGTTCCCAGAATGTTACGACTTGGAACGTTCTGAGAACAATATGCAATAATCTTCCTAGACTCTTGAACGACCTGCCGGACGAGATCTGTCAGATTACCACCTTGGAAACCTTTAAAAAGGCTATTAAGATGGATCTCTTGCAGCAGGCCTTTCCAGACCAGAACATCCTTGTTGACCTGCCCCCCCCCATCTTTTTCCCCCCATTATCCTCCATCTTTATTTTTTACTCTACCTGGACTCCACTTGAAAATGTTTTATTTTATTTTAATTTTTATTGTACACTAATTTTTTTTAACTTTTCTTCTTGGTTTAATCTCTTTTTAGTGTTTAATTATGTTTTTATGACAGAGAGGAGGGATGGGGATCTTGGAATTTTTAATGCATTTCTCTTTTAACTGTACCTTGTTTTACTCCTGTAATCTGCTTGGATTCCTCAAGATTAAGCGTAATAGAAATTATTATCATCATCATCATCATCATCATCATCATCATCATCATCTCTGATGAGGTTTACTATGCAGTCATCTGCTCCTTCAGACCTCTTCCCTTTTCCTCTTTTCCAACAGAAAAGCAATTTACATTTGTTGGTTGTATAGCCTATGACACTGGGAGATAAGGGTGCCAGTCTCCTTTCAACTATGGGAATAGCCTGTGTGATCTTGGGCAAGTCACACTCTCTCAGCCTCAGGGAAAGGTAAGGGCAAATCCCCTCTGAACAAATTCTGCTAAGAAAACTCCATGGCAGGTTGTCCTGATAGTTGCCATAAATCAGAAATGTCTTGAAAGCATCAACAACTGCAGATAGTCAAGCACAGATAGACTTTATAAGCTAGAGAATAATCATAATGCAGGTCATTTGGAGGTAACTGACCATAACGCATCTCCCTGAGAGAGGAATCAAATTGGCAAAGCAGAAGCTGAATAACAACCAGTCTCACACCCACCCACCCAAAGTAGCTGGCTCAGTCAAGTCCATTGCGGTTATAACAGCAGTTTAAGATGTGATTATTTTCTTGAAAGCCTTATGTAGCGTTGTTTGTAAAAAGTTCCAACAACAGAATAATGTCAGCTCTCCTCTCACATGAAATCCGGTTTCCACAAAATAGTCCATTTCCAAAAATCCACACTTTTCCACCCAGTCTAGTGGAAAAAGAAATAAAAACCACTCCTCTTTGTAAAAAGATATAAGGTGGTATAGTCCTTAACATTGTTTAATTGGTTTTTTTAATTTTATATTTATGGATTTAAATATTTGTATTGCTTTTAAATTATATTGTTTTATACTTGTTTGCTGCCTTGAGTCCCAATATTGGAAGAAAGCCGGGATATAAGAAAATAATAATAATGATAATAATAATAGTTAACTACATGGTCTAATAGAAAAGAGAGAGGAAAAGTAAAAATGGCTGTTGGAGGAGAGTGGGTCTGATAAACCAAACAAGACGTCTGCAGACATGCAAACTATCAGCCAGTGAGCACAGACATACAAAGGTTGCTGATAGCATTTGAGTCCAGTAAGAATGTACTTGCAGTGTTCTTTTGCTCTCCAAGTCTCACCTGTTAGGAAGGCCATATAAGAAGACAAGTAGAGATGAGAGAAACTTCCATTTTATTGAAGAAGTTCTGCTTGTTAACTCCCAGCCTCGGGACAGAAGCATCCCTTTGGATTAACACTGTTCTCAGACAGTTAAAGATCCTAGCATGAAGTCATAAAACCTTACATTCAAATTAAAATAAAATGTATTAAACTACTGCTTGCCACATTTTTTCCAATTATGTTTCAATTTAGCTCAATTACTTTCCCATTAGTGTTTGGTGATTCTTTTTTAATTGAAGCTCCATGTTATTGTCTCCCTGATTTTCTTTTGCTATGTGATTCTCTAAGGAGTAACAGAAACCAGCTTCTGGGAAGAATGAGTCTGGTTTTTATCTGAAAAGAAAAGACAAAGAAAAAAAGGTAATGGCATTTTAATGCCCTTCAATTGCTGACCCACAATGTGAATAAGGAGACCAAAAACAAGAACTTGGATTGAATAAGGGACACTTTACTGACCTATTAAACTATTTAACCAATTTAAACTCTGTGATGAGCAATAGGGGAGCAACCTGCTGAGTAACTGATGCATTAGGTCTCCTCAGCTTCCCCTGGATGAAGACCACATCCCAAGGAGAACCCAAAAACCTGGGTTGCTCCCTGATGCCCTAATGGAAGACAAACCCAGAGAATCTCTCCCTCAATGATGAGATTTAAAGTGAGGGCACAGCCCCTGGTCCAGCTGCAAGGTCCCATAACCTAAAGAGGCAGTTCCAGAGGTCATCCTATCACCAAAAAGGATGCCATAGGTGTTGAGTGTAATCTTGCTTTTCTCCCCCCCACTATCTGCCATGAACAAGAGGTGAACATCTGCTTAGGATCTTAGCACACTAGAACAGAAACAAGATTTAAGTTAGAATTAAATTAGAAAAAACTCACAAATGCGGGAAGTTTTTCACATGACGTTATTGGCAAAGTGAAATAACGCAAAGATAAAATGAAGGCAAAAGGGACAAAAATGGCATCTTTTTACTTTTGGAGCTTCTCTGCAGGGGACAGGGTGGGGTGGGGCAGGGCTTCTGGGGGTGGGGTTTTCAAGAGCAGCGCACACTCCCCCCATACTGCCCCATCCTTTCCCTGATGTGAAGAAAGACAGGATGGTGCTGTGGATGGGAACACACACAGGGGGATGCAGGATGGTGTGGGGCATGGAAGCATCTGTAGGGAACTGCAGGATGGCATGGGAGGTGGGAGAATGCATGGGGAGCATGGGACAGCATGTGAGGGGTGGGAGCATGCACAGGGAAGTGTAGAATGTCATGCGGTGGGAGCGTAAGCAGGGATGGCACAGGGAGGACCACCAGGGGAGGGCCCAACTGGGTGGCACCCTCCTTCTAGGGTGTCACCCATTGCGGGCTGCACCTCCACACACACATCCCTAACGCCACTGTACACTGGGTATTCTGTTTTCCATCCCAAAGTACTTAAGCCCTAACAAGGGTTTTACGTGGATGATGAAATGGGACAAAGCATTCACAGAAGGTTGAAGGGTGGGAATGGGGTTAAGACTGTGGTAGTATATTCTCCCTACAGCTTCTCATGCTGACTATAACCAGACCTTGAACTAGAAGCCACTGATCATGCTAGTTTTGAGATTATGTCAGCTATAATTCCCCCTCCCCCAAAAGTCCAACACCATGATGTTTCCCACAAGTTGCAAAATAATTTATCACAGCATGTAAGGCAGCATAGTATCACCATCTATGTACAAAATTGGCTTGTTTTTATGTGGGTCCACAAGGTGGGGCTAACATTTCCATAATTTTTCTTGAGTAATATTGCATTAGATGCACATAGCTTTCCTGTAAGACGCTGCTTCTAAACTACGTTTTCCATCTGGCCTTGACAATTCCAAAGAGTTCTTTCTTGGGGGTCCAGGGAAAGCAAAAACAATCTTTGTGGTTTCCATGGAGGACTATATTTTTCCCACCCTGGCCTAGACCTGGTGGTAAAGCATGCACAAGCTACAGTCCCATCTCAAACAGGGGATTCATATGATGATATACAATTTTAACATTAATATTTAAGAAGGTGATCCATCAAGGATATAATGATAATAATATTTATTTGTATCCCACCTCTCCCTGTATTGGATCAAGGCGGGTAACAACAGGAAAGAACTCTTTGGAATTGTCAACAAACATAAGAACAATAAAAATAAAACACAACAAACCACAAGTAAAAACATAGGAAAACATATAAAATCCAATTCCCTATCTCCCTCCCACCTTAAAATACCATTAAAAATGACAGTTCCCAACTGGAGAGTGAACATTCCGAGGAGGTCAATTTGGGAATGCCTGCCGGAAGAGATCCATTTTTATTGCCTTCTTAAAGGCCTCCAAAGATGTTATATGGTGGATCTCCTCCAGCAGGTCATTCCAGATTTTTGGAGCGGCAACAGAAAACATCCTCTGGGAAGTGGTTACCAGTCTGGTTTTCTTAGACTGCAAGAGATTCTTCCCAGAGGACCTGAGAGTGCGGGGAGGATTGTATGGAAGGAGGCATTCCCTCAGGTAAGCTGGACCCAAGCCATGTAGGGCTTTATAGGTAATGACCAACACCTTATACTGTGCCTAGAAGCTAACAGTCAACCAGTGTAGGGATTTTAAAATAGTTGTAATAGGATCAAATTTCAAACTCCCTATAACCAATCTGGCTGCCATATTTTGGACCAGTTGCAGCTTCCGAACGTGGCATGAGGGTTGGCCCATGTAGAGCGCATTGCAGAAATCGAGATGAGAGGTTACCAGTGAATGTACAACTGTTTCTAGGTTTTCCCGTTCCAGGAAGGGTCGTAGCTGGCGTATCAGCCAAAGCTGATAACAGGCACTCCTGGCTATCGCATCCACCTGAGATGACAGCTGAAGCGATGAGTCCAGGAGTACCCCCAAGCTACGAACACAGTCCTTTAGGGGAAGTGTGACCCCGTTCAGAACTGGAGATATTATCACCATTCCCGGACTAGGATTGCCTATAGCGAGTACCTCCGTTTCATTTGGATTCAGTTTAAGTCTATTTTCCCTCATCCAATCCATTACTGACCTCAGACAGTCATTCAGAGGGGAGATGCCATCCTTGGTCACCGAAGGAGTCCAAGACATGGAGAAGCAAATTTGAGTGTCATCAGCGTACTGATAACACCCCGCCCCATGTCTCCATATGATCTCACCCAGTGGCTTCATGTAAATGTTGAATAGCATTGGAGACAGTATTGCGCCTTGAGGGACACCCAATTTGAGCTCCCTCTTGGCCGAACATCTGTCCCCAAGCGACACCATCTGGAACCTACCCAAGAGATAGGACCAGAACCACTGCAAAGCAGTGCCCCCGATTCCTAACACTCTCAAGCATTCCAGAAGAATACCATGGTCTATGGTTTGGATGGCCGCTGAGAGGCCCAAGAGCACCAACAGGGCCACACTTCCTCTGTCGATGCACAGATGGAGATCATTGACCAAGGCGACCATGGCAGTCTCGACTCCGTATCCCGACCTGAAGCCAGTTTGAAATGGATCGAGATAATCCGTGTCATCCAAGACTGCTTGGAGTTGGTTGGCAACTGCCCTCTCGATCACCTTGCCCAAAAACGGAAGGAGAGATACCGGCCGATAGTTACATTTCTCCAGGGGATAAAGGGAAGGCTTTTTAAGAATAGGTTTAACCACAGCCAGTTTTAAACTGGCTGGAAAACTGCCTTCCCTGAGGGAGGCATTAATTATAGATCTTAACAAATTAATAGTTGCCTCCCCTCCCTGGATGGCCAGCCATGAAGGGCAGGGGTCAAGAGGGCATGTAGTCTTTTTGACCTTAGCAAGCAGCTTGTCTATGTCATCAGTACTCAGAGACTGAAACTCAGAATATGATTTCCTTTTTTCTTTTACTTTTTTTGAATTCACAAAGGTGTATTTTTAAACAAATAAAATAACAGATGCACTATTGGTTATCTGAACATATATCTAAGCCCAACACAAGCTTAAAGTATTAATTAGTTAATTAGCACATAACTGATCTCCACAAGGAAGATTTATAATATTTCCTTGATAATTTATCAAAAGCACACTCCTAAATATGTGTTATGCCCCTGAACATGTTCATTGGTACAGTGCCAGCACCATATGTACAAAACCCCTACTCTGTCAGAACTCAGCTCAGAACCTATCTGCATATATTAATTGTGGACTCACACCCTACACCCACAAAGCATTAATAAGACCTGGTTCGGCTTGCAACCCATCTGTCATGGATTTTCAAAATGTTATTTATTTCATTTATATTCCATCCTTTCTCCAATGTGCTCAGAACAGTATACACCTTTTACACACACACACACACACACACACACGTATCCATACCCTCCAACATTTCACAGATCAAAACTAAGACATGTGTGGCCAAGCAACATCAGAGTGTAGTCAAGATGGGAAAAGAGTGAGAGAAAGAAATAGAAATTGGATCATTTTAAAAGCAGTTGAAAGGCAGCATTAATTGGATTGTCCCTGAAAATCAGGACAGTATGAGCATTAGATATATTCTCACAAGAATTCTTTGAGAAAAGTTAGGCTAGAGTTTGGAACCAAAGTCAGTCCATCATCTGTCAGTCGATGATGCCCATATCAGATAAAAACTAATTCCAAATAATTATTAACTCAATTCCTTTTTCCAATAATGAAGATATAACTACAATACATTACAACTGTAACTTAATGAGGCATAATATGACTTGTACTCTGATTACTGAGGTGGCAATGTGGAATGATTTTGCTAAGTACTTAATACCCACTGTTCTGAATTATCTAGATAATTTTTATTTGTTAAACAAAATGGAGAGGGAGCTGTGTTGAGCATTAAACAAAATCCAAACTCAAGAGGACATCATGGTGACACCTGCCATACAGAAGGTAAAAAAAAATGTACACTTGAGTTTATTTTGGTTTTTTAAAAAACTTTATACATTTAGTACATTTAAGTACCATAAGGATCATATGCAATGCCAGAAGGTCTGTCATCACATTTACATTCACCTGTATATACAACCCCATATACACAAACAGATACATCCATAGACAACAGCAAACTACATGCTTGTAATCAGGTGTTGCAACTTGTTTTGCATCAGGATAGAACTCTCTCTTTCTGAAATTTCTGTTTAGATCACCTGAAGCCCTCCAAATTTTGCCTTAAACAAAACAGAGGGAGAATTCAGGGGTTGCTCTTCAGATAAAATAGCTGAACAATTTCAAGACAATACAAAGATTTCATGAGGTTAAACAAAACACTGGCATTTAGCTTCAGGTCACTGTTAGATTTTTGGATATATGTAGATCACTGCAAGACTTTTGACTAATAGAAATTGGCAGCAAATTTGGAGGGTCCTCTTCAGAAAAAAATGTCTACTACCCAAGAACTGTAGCCTGTACTCTGTCTGAAAATATTAATCAGCTAAGAAGCTTTCATGGGAGACAAAGGAAAGGGGAGACAGTGGAATAGTATGGAAGAATGCCATTTAAGTTATAAGGGTTTGCATATGAAAGGAGAGGGCACTTATCTCAGTCCATGTTTGCAGTGATGGGAAAACCTGGCTTACTGTTGGGAATTCCACCCTGAGTCCCAGTCCTGGGAGAAGGGCAGGATATAAATAAATATTCTTATAATAATAATAATTCCAGATCTGTGGGGCAGGAACAAACCATCCTCAGAACCGGCACCCATAACACGCCGATAGTGGCAGCACTGTCAGCACACTCCCTAGGAGACCCCTCACCCTCTTTTCCCATGGCTTGTGGGGGCAACAGCCATCCTACTAAGCATCAGTGTGCTGTATCGATGGTATTGTGCTAACATGTGCTTGTACAATCAATTTGCATGTCTTCAAAAGGAATGACATTGGAAAAACTGCACAAACTTGAAAACTGCGATGAGGAGTTAGAAGTTCCCAACAAAAATGGTCATTGGATTGCCACCCACTGGTACTCCTTCCCCAGTCCCTGCACTGGCAGGTAGTCCACATGCTCAGGGGATCCTCTAGACTTTTCACCCTGATTCAGAGCAAACAGGGACTCTTTTCTGGAGCATCATCCTGGAACACAGATTGGACTTTTGTTTTGCCCATTTTGGCCCTGTGTGTCATCTAAACAGGTTAGCAAGGAATTGGGGCAATAACATTTCTTGTCCTTCATGTTTACACAGCCTCGGTAACAATACTTTTTCATATATCTGGTTTCACCTTAAAATGTCCACCATCCCCTCTAAAGAATATCAGGAAGCCAGGCTGCAGAACCTTTGTATAAGGTAGTAAAGCTTTAGATATCAGAAGAGCCATTCATTCAGCCCCTTTACTACCAACACCACCTACCCACCCACCCACATTATCCAACATCTACGTACACAAGCTATTTTAAATATTAAGGTTTCTACTATTTCTTTGGGAGAGACCCTGATTTCAAACCTCAACAGCAAGCTTTGAGTTAAGGTATTTCCAGATGGAGGGTTCTTCACAGTAGCAGTCAAAGGGCAAAATGCAACTATCGCCCCCCCCCCCCTTTTTTTTTTTTCTTTTTTTTTTTTTTTTACTTAATGAGTTTCCTTAAGGGGGGAATTTAAAACAGAGGGGAAACAAGGAAGTATTACAAGTGGAGGGTGACGACATGGGACTCCCATCCACCCACTGCTGTAAAATTCAGAAAATGAGGCAACATGATGGTGAGATAACAGCCTCTTCTGAGCAACTCATAAGTCCATCTTTTTCTTTACATTCAACTCATTCTCTAGACTTTCACTGTTCAACAGTGAAAAGGATCTCATTGTCACATTTGTTTGGAATTCACCTCTGTGCTGCAGGTTAATTGGGAAGCTAGTCTTACATTGTAGAATCCTGAAGTTTAATGAATCAAAGGTTAATAGTTCTGATTGTAATGTTAATTGTCGTATTCGCCATTCAGGAGCTTTATCACACAGTGGTTATTGGGATGAATGACTGGGGCATGGGGTTACAGCTATTTTCCTTTCTGATGCAATAGGTCTTAATGCCCATTTGGATACTGAAAAAAGTGATCTGAGTAGTAAGAACTAGCCCACAGTGAATATTATCATAACTAGTTTAAGTTTATTAGCGATGAAATGAAAACCAACACAGTGCTGTGGTTTGAGTTTAAGACTAGGAATCTGGAAGGCAAAGGTTCAAATTCTTGTTCAGCCATGGAAACCTAGGGGATGAACCCAAGATCACACAAATCACGCACACACACAAGTCACATACTCTCAGACATGAAGGGTAATGGCAAGCTTCCTGTGGATAAATCTTGCCATGAAAACCCTAGGATGAGGTTGCCATAAGTCAGAGTTGAAATGAAGGGACATAACAAAAGCAAGAAGCCTGTGACTCAAACAGATTAACCCAGATAGACACCTGAATCCTAAAATCCAGATTAGGCAGGATTGGCAACCTTTCTTTTGTTGATGCCAGTGATGGATGGAGCTGAAGCTATTAATGTGGGGAGGGAGCAGGTTAGTGTTAGCCCTTTGATGTATAATCAGCCATTTTCCCAATATGGGATCTGTGGAGGATCACAATGTGAGTAAAATAATGAATAATTCAAAACTGTCAAGAGTGAGATGTTAATTCATTGTCCCCAGCACTAATAACTGAAATTGTTTAATTTGTTGAATTCTGATTGCTAGGTTCATAATCTTAAATGTTAGTTTTCAGAACAGACCAAGGAATTTACAGAGAATGGAATCAAGGCACATTTATTGATCCTTTCAGCAGAGGTCTTTGTGTTGTTTTAAAATTGCCTTCCTCCAACTTGGATGTTTTCTCAGCTGGACTACAAAACCCAGAATTCAATTGTTACCTGGGAATGATGGTGGTCCAGTTCACTGGTAGCACTCCCATTTCAAAAGGCTATTCTAAAACATGGGATCAAATCTTACAACCTGTTCAATTAAGTTCTGTCACTCTTCTCTCTTTCTCCTCTCCTCTGTCTCCACTCACCCCTGCCAACATGTACACTTCACTCACCTTTCATGGCTTTGTTTGTTAAAGGTTAATAACAAGTGGCATTAAAGGTTGACAAGAAATGGTGTGTTTATTTTAGCTATAGGACACTGATCTACAGCAAGTGCAGCAATAATTGACTGGTAGAAAATTAGTAACTGACTTGGGTGGGCTATCCTTAAATATTTTGAGTGCCTCTGAGCATATGCAGAATATTTTTTTTGCACAAATCAACCTCTGCATCCTCTTCGCTTCCTCACTACCTACCAAGAACTGTTGTCTGCAAAAATCAGTAGTAGTTCACTTGTTTTACAGGGAAGCAGAAAGCAGAGTTGGGCAGAAAGCAGAATGGATGGATGGTAATAGAGAGGGAGAGACAGAAGCCAGAAGCCAAGACAGGAAGAAATGGAAATGGGGTGAGTAACCTTTCACTCACTCATCCAAGCACCTATCATTGTATTAGCAGTAAATCCACTAAATGATTACAAATTGAATAATTGCATCTCGCACCAATAATAAAATCCAAAATCTAGAAAATAAATAAATAAATAGAGAGAGAACAAGGAGAACTGCAAATAAAGTCTCACAGTCCCTTCCTTCACTTGTTACTCAGAAAGATTCCAACAACTTGCATGAATGGGTAGTGGAGGAGACACCAGCCTTCGAGCCTGAAGGGCACACTCTGAAATTATCACTGCTATGTGAGGACCTTCTGCTGAGCAAACACATTCCCATACCCTCACCCTTTAGTTGAAGGTAGATTGGAACAAGCCAGCCAGCACAGAAACATCTGATGCATGTCCTCCTATTCTAGTCCTTCTCATGTAAAACTCCCATTTTATTTAATCTGGCAGAGTGAGACCCACCTTTGTTATAAATTCCAATGACCAAAAACAATTACAGTAGGTCCTTGATATCCACTGGGGCTTTGTTACAGGACCCCCATGTGGATACCAAAATAATATGCAGATGTTCAAATCCCATTAAATGCAATGGCATAGTAAAATGGTGTCCCTTATATAAAAAGGCAAAATCAAACTTTGCTGCATATATATATATATATATATATATATATATGGTTGATGGTTGAATCTGTGGATAAAAACCCGTGGATATGGGGGCTGGCTGTAGTTTGTTAAATGGTAGATTAATTTCAGCACTCATTGGGAAATGTCTGGAGTTCAGTCACACAATGGGAAAAATAATAAAACAACAGTTTAATTAGTTAATTAACAGATTTTTCCAACCTCTAGATGGAGTCTGGGCCAGAGTCAAAAATACAAAAACCTACTCCCCTGCCTTTCTCCATGCCCATTTCACTCTTTCTCTTTCTCCAACCCAGTTAGCAGGATACTGGGAAAGGTTCAGACTGCTCTTGCAAAAGTTTCCACATAATTTTTTTAAATTAAGTTATGGGCCTCATGAGGTTGGACCTAGGGCTGCATGTTGTCAAACCTTACACTAAACTAGAAATCCACTTCTAGAATATTATCAAAAGCACCTAGCACTAGCCAGGTTAAAAACTCATTAATGCCTCCTTCAGTGGTTTTTCTTTTCCCTCTCCATCCTGCAAGTCTTTTTCTTTCATATTGGTCCTTATGTCTCTCTCTCTCCTATTATTCATTCAATCTGTAGCAGTGTCATATGGGAATGTTCTCCTGTTTCCTGTTTCTTTTCCCTCCTCCCCCAGTCTTTTTCTCATGATACTATCTCTCCTGCTATCTGAGTATTGTTTTTAACTGTCTTTGGGTCAACCTTGATTCATGGCGACCCTATGAGTGAGACATCTTCAAGATCCCCTGTCCTCCACTGCTCTGCTCAGGTCCTGCAGGCTCAGCCCTATGGCCTCTCTGACTGAGAACTTTATCGCACTGCGTTCCTTCCACCCGTTCTGAGAACAGAACGGAAGGAGCAGGGCCGAGTGCGGAACGAGTGGGGGACGGATTTTACCGCACGCATCCGTCCCTCATTCGTTCCGTTCCCCCTCTCTTCCGTTCTTAATCCGTTCCAGAGGGGGAAATTTTTGAGAACTGTTCTGAACAGTTCTCAAAAAGCGTCCCCTCTGGAACGGAAGGGGCAGGGAAGAGAGGGGGAACGGAACGAGTGAGGGACGGGTGTGTGCAGTAAAATCCGTCCCCCACTCATTTCCGTTTCCTGCTGGGCCGGGCCGAGAACCCAGTGCGATAAACTTCTTAGTCTAACCATCTTGCATATGGTCTTCTTCTCTTTCCACTCTCTTCTACCTTTCCTAGCATCATTGCCTTTCCAAATGAGTCATGCCTTCTCATGATGAGGCCAAAGTAGGACATCCTCAATTTAGCCATCCTGGCTTCCAGGAAGGGTTCAGGCCTGATTTGTTCTAGGACCCATTTGTTTGTCTTTTTGACCATCTACAGTATTCTCAGCACTCTTCTCCAGCACAATATCTCAGATGAATTAATTTTCTTTAGATCAGCTTTCTTCACTGTCCAGCTTTCACATCCATACATTATGATGGGGAACAGACACACAGTACAAACCTTTGTATACTATCAGACTTTCCATCTCTCCTGCTAGGGCACTTGGGAAAGTGTAATCCAAAAAATAATTTTTCTGAGCTCTGACTTCTCTGAAACACACTACTTTGAAATGCACTACTTAGTTTGCAAAAGTGAAAATTTCTGAGGCAAGAGCACTTTGTCTTTCAATGAGTTTCAGGCAGTATAAAACAGTAAATTTCAACAAGATTCTTGAAACTGACCAAGTTGATTTCTACCCCTAGGTTAGTGTTACAACCCTCAAATTCTTCATTGGTTTAGGTTTTAATCCAAACTGGAGAAGGCTTCTCCTTTCTGTCCACCTACCCACTAGCCCATTTTTCTCCACCATAACACTGAGCCTCCCACGTCCCTCCATTACAGTTTATTAAACTGGTGCTTTGGAAGCAGCAAGCTTAAATATCCTAAAGGTGCCAAATCTTGTCTGATCTTGGAAGGTATGCAAAGTAAGCCCTGGTTTGTACATGGATGGGAGATTGTCAATAAATATCAGGTGCTGTAGGCTATATTTCAAAGGAATTCGCAAAACCAACTCTAAGCATTCTTTGCCTAGAAAACCCTATGAAAAATACATTGATGAGCAACTTGAGGGCACATAAACATTGCACTTTGCACTGGTGGAAGCAGCAAAGCACAGCAAAAAGGAATAGAGGAAAATCTTCTTTCCCTGTTCCTGACTCTCTGGCATCTGGCCAGACTAACTGACTTATGTGTCTTCAGTTCAGGGGAAAGAGCTTGGCTTATTTCTGAGTCATTTCAGTTCAAGTCAAGGTGAACTCTTCCACTGCTACTAGAAACTAGTTGTCATTCCGAAAGCTTGGAAAAGTTTTTTGCAGGGGCTAGACCTCCCAGAATTAACATGCCCTCATGGCCAATTACTATAACGGCTGGGCAGTTGCGGGAATTATGATTCCAGAAAATCATTTTTCCAAGTTCTCATCATCCCCAGTGTGTATTAGATTTAAAATGGTCAAAGACTGGTTTTAGGAGGGAAAAAAGGTATAAAAATTGTGTGTGTCCTATGGTCCACACATACAGGTTAACAACAGAAGGAAGTGTTTGGGAATGAGTTGCTAATGACTTCATAAATCTAAGATTTTCTTGACAGAGACTCTTCGTATTTTTTCTCATGTTCTTTGAAGGAAGAAAAGAGGCTGGTTTTCATTATGAATCTGTAGCACAACTATTAATGGAGTAAGTAAAAGAAATGTGGATACGAGAACCAGGAAGGACTGACATCACCATTTTCTTTTAGGAATGTAAACAGGGATTGCAAATAGGTTGGTGATGACTAATGCACATCAAGGGTCAAGCTCCATACCTCAGGACTGATAAAGAGCTACTTAATGCAAGACCTGCTCCTGGCTCACTGCCCTCCACAGCAAGCTTTCTTTGTTTACAGCCTCAGAGGCCCCCAGCTTTGCTTCCAGCTAATGCTTCTACTGGCAGGTTCCCCTCAAAAGAATGCTTTCAGTCACAGTGAAAGAACAAACTAGGCACTGGGAGGCAGAGAAAATTAAAGAGAAGGGTGAAGGAGGCAGAAAAGGGGGTGAAAATGGCAGATAAAGAAGTAAGAGACAAAAGCAAAAGAGACAGGAACTGAAACCAAGAGGCAGAGCAGTCTAGAGAAAGGAATGGCAAAATGGGACAAACACAGGCCAGCGCTTTGCTTGAAACAGACAACATTTGCTAGGTTTTGCTCCAATTGCACAGCTGGTTAGTCTACTGTGAGCAATCAAAGGGAAAGGCAGACAAAAACTATAACCAAAGGGTCCCTAATAAACCTCTAACCAGTATTTCCTGGAAATGTGGAAAGCCCAGCATTCCCTGGAAATGTGGTAGGAAATAAGTCGCTTTCAAGAAGTTATCAGACTGCTACCCATCAATCTTAACTAATGCTGAGGACACATAGGAGGGGTAGTTCAACTAGCACACATAGGAATGGTAATTCTAATACAGTTGCTAGATTGAAAATTGGAGAAGCCTCCTATAACTTTAATGGCTGTTTAGGAGAGGAAATGTCAGCAGGTGTTGCTTCTTACCTGGTTGTGTGGCAAACAACATCTGCTGATGAAATTCTTCTTCTAAACAACCATTAAAAATATAGGATGCCTTCCCATACTCCAGTTTTCAATCTGACAACCCTGAGTCTAATAGCACTTGGAGGGCCCCCTGTTCCTCACAGCTGGCCTGGAAATAGGATTTTGAATACACTGCACTAAAGAAAACATACAAAGAAAAAGTGCTGAAGACACACACAAGTAAGGAGGGGGGGGCTCATTTCTAACCGCAGGGGAAAAAAACCATATGAATTAAGAATATTTGCACATATTTGCATCATACACATTATTTCTGCCATGAAGAAATATGGACACAAACCTCAATGGCAGTCCTTTGGACCCATGAGAATACCTGCCGCTAACTAACACAAAATCTTCTCTCTTTTTTGAAAAAATGCATGTCAAGCCCAAAATGCCCTCCTGGGTACAACTTCACCATCTGGGAGGAGAGCATTTTATACATAGGATTGGCCTTTTTTACAACAGGAAAGCAAAATGTAGCAAGAATGCCCCCACATCCTCTACATGGGGTTTTGGGGCATTTTAGACAGGTATTTTATTTTATTTTATTTTATTTTATTGCTCTTGGGGATCCTGGTAGCTACAGAAACAGTGCTGGAGCTGCACTTTGCCCATCCCCTGACTTATAGGTGCCTCTTGACAAAGGCAAGATCACACCTTGGAGACGTTACTTTTGCTGACTGTTGTTGTTGTTAACTGCCTTCTAGTCAAGCCTGCCTGATAGCAACCTTGTGGATGAGACATCTCCACGATTCCCTATCCTCCACTTCTCTGCTTAGTTCCTGCAAATTCAAGTCCATGATTTTTTTTTTTTTTTGTGGATGTTTCGGCAGCAGCTGTGAAGATGCGAGCCACAGCTGCTGGTGAAACATCAGGAATAAACTCTTCTAGAACACAGCCTCATAGCCCGAAAAACCCATAAAAAGCTATGGATGCCAGCCATGAAAGCCTTCCACTTCACTCAAGTCCCAAATCTCTCTGACTGAGTGCATCTACCATGCTTTCTCTTTCTACTACCCTCTACCTTTCTTAGCATTATTGTGTATTCTTGGCGTGGTACATACCATCAACAAGCGGTGTACCAGCATCGATTCTAGGGTTAGGGACTGCGCAGCAATCGCATGGTCCCTAAACCTATAACATATAGATGGAATAACAATGGTGGTGCCCTGTGTACACGGACTCCGCCATTGTTATGTAAACACTGTGCGGTGTCTGCACATTGCCACACAGCACTTATGTAACAAATGCACCAGTGGTGCACTTGTTACACCACACCTGTGGCTTAAAAAAAACCCTGCTTTTCCCGGGTTCGTTTTCCTCTGGAGGGAAGCCATGAAGTTTGGCGGCTGTGGCTTCCCTTTGGAGGAAAGTACGCTGCTGGCAGGCTGCCCTTTTCAGGTGGTCTGTCCCAGGCCCTAGTGATTTATTATGTGGCCAAAATATGTCAGCCTCAGTTTGGTCATATAGATTACAAGGATATTTCAGGCTTGATCTGTTCAAGGACCCATTTGTTTGTCTTTTTGGCTATCCATGGTATACTAAGCAATACACCTTCTCCAGCACCATGTCTCAAATGAATTCTAAGATATAGCCATGTAAGTCTGTAGAATCAGTAGGCAGATCTTGTAGCACCTTTGAGACTGAAAGAAGATGGCAGCATGAGTTTTCATAGGCTTTACTCTATTTCCTCTGATGCATTTGGTCATCTGAGGAAGTAGACTTAAATCTATGTAAGCTCATGATGCCAACTTCTTTTTTTCAATTAATCTCAAATATAATACAAGATCTCTACATCTCAAACTAGTTGATTTTCTTTCTATCTGCTTTCTGCACTGTCCAGCTCTCACATCTGTACATGGTGATAGGGAATATGTCTTGGACAATTCTAGGTTTAGTGTTGAGATATGTATCTTTAGTCTTTAGGATCTTCTCTAGTTTCTTCATAGCTGCCCTTCCTATTCCTAGTCTTTTTATTTCTTAACTGCAGTCACCATTCTGATCAATGTTTGACCCTAGGTATGGGAACGCTTTAACTATTTTTATTTTCTCATTGTCTAGGCTGAATTACGTATTTCTTTTGTGGTCATTATTTTTGGTTCCTTTATGTTTAGTAGCAAGCCTGCCTTTGCACTTTCATCTTTGACTCTCCTTAGGAATTGTTCCAATTCTGTGACTTCTGTAGACAGCAATACCCAAAATCCCATCAGCATCTTTGATGGTCATGCTTGATAGGGGATTCTGGGAGTTGTAATCTAGCAAGCTGTCCAGATGAAATACAGGCCTAAATCCTATTGTTATTCCCAAACAGGATAAACAAATAGAATCAATTGGATTTGGTTACCTGTGGATTCAGTATTCAACAACTGATTCAATGGGTCTATTCTAAAAAGGACTAACCAACAGGACTCCAGCCATAGTATTTGTGATTTGTATTTTGTTTGTGCATAGAACTAGTAGTGGACAGACTTTGAGCAGCCCTATATATTGTTGCATTTAACCCATTCAGCTGTGTCCAGTCTTTCTCATTTTTTTCCCAACAATGTGTGCTTTAGGTAGATTAGATAAATAAGGCACTCAGACACGCAAGTCAGTTTACAGAGTTACCAGCAGTCACACACCACACGAATAAGACAACTGAACCGACACGCTCTAAAGTTTGTCCAAGCAGAAACATTCCCTAGAGTAGGAACGAGACACGGAATCCTTGGCTCGGATTTTTCTTTCCCCTGCTTGTTATCTTCCTCTCCTGCTGTGTGTTAATGTGTTCTATCAGGTCTTTGGCCATGGTTGAGCAAGGACGTCTGAGGTCATTCCATCTTTATTTGGTTTGGGCAGCTTGCCAATAAACTAGTGGCAAAAACACTGGGGGGGTGGTTTTCCCCTCCCCATATTAATAATAAATAATAATAATACTGTTTATTTATAGCCCGCTTTTCCAAAAAATGATCAAAGCGGGGTACAGCATAAATGTAAACAATATACAATATAAAAACATACAATATAAAAGCATCATAAAAACATCCCAGTAAAAAGCACAATAAAATTCACAAGAATAAACCAAAGAAACAAACTGGCTGGATAAGCAACTGTATACGGGGGAGAATAACAAATGTCAAGTTACATGGGGGAATGCTTGTTGGAAGAGATAGGTCTTAAGTTTCTTCCTGAACAGGTCAAGGGAGGTGACAGAGCGGAGCTCGTTGGGGAGGGAGTTCCAGGTCTGCGGGGCAGAAACAGAAAATGCCCTTTGGGAAGACGAGGTGTATCTCGTCTTGGGAACCCTTAAGAATTGCTTCCCGACCGATCTGAGAGTGCGAGGCGGATTATATGGGGAGAGGCGGTCCTCCAAGTACCCTGGGCCCAAGCCATTTAGGGCTTTATAGGTGATAACCAACACCTTGTATTGTGCCCGGAAACGGACAGGCAGCCAATGAAGATCTTGCAGGATCGGTGTTATGTGGCTAGTCCTGGAACATCCAGTAACCAACCTAGCTGCCATGTTCTGTACTAATTGAAGCTTCCGGGTTTGGTACAAGGGTTGCCCCATGTAGAGCGCATTACAGAAATCCAATCGAGAGGTTACCAGAGCATGTACCACCGTTTCAAGGTTGCCCCGGCCTAGGTAGGGTCGCAGCTGGAGTATCAGCCGAAGCTGGTAACAGGTGCTCCTGACCGTCACATCCACCTGAGACGTCAGGTGGAGCGACGAGTCCAGAAGCACCCCCAGACTGCGAACTGAGTCCTTCAAGGGGAGCGTGACCCCGTTCAGGACAGGTGGACAAATTTCCTTTCCCGGGCCAGGAGAACCTATTACAAGTACTTCCGTTTTCTCTGGATTCAGACTGAGTCTGTTTTCCCTCATCTGGCCCATTACCGACTCCAAGCAGGCATTTAGAGGAGAGATGCCATCCCTAGTCACTGCATCAGTCGGAGACACAGAGAAACATATTTGGGTGTCGTCAGCGTACTGATAACACCGCGCCCCGTGCCTCCGGATGATCTCTCCCAGCAGTTTCATGTAAATGTTAAATAGCATGGGGGACAGAATGACTCCTTGAGGGACACCAGATGTAAGCGCCCTCTTATCGGAGCAAACGACCCCAGCTGCACCATCTGGAATCTACCCGAGAGGTAGGAATGGAACTACTGGAGCGCAGTGCCTCCAATACCTAACTTCCTCAGGCGTTCCAGAAGGATACCATGGTCAATGGTATCGAAAGCCGCTGAGATGTCCAAAAGCCCTAACAGGGACACGCTACCCCCGTCCATGCCCAGACGGAGATCATCGACTAAGGCGACCATGGAAGTCTCAACTCCATAGCCCGCCCGGAAGCCGGATTGAAATGGGTCTAGAAAATCCGTTTCATCCAAGATCACTTGAAGCTGAAAGGCAACCACCCTCTCGATCACCTTCCCTAAAAAAGGCAGCAGTGAGACAGGCTGATAATTATTCCGAATCAGGGGGTCTAGGGAGGGCTTTTTTAGCAAAGATTTTACAATGGCCAATTTTAGACTAGATGGAAACCGCCCTTCTCCAAAAGTTGAATTAATTATACGGCATAACATAATAGTTACAGCCACTCCCCCCTGAGCTGCCAGCCATGAAGGACAGGGATCGAGAGAGCATGTCGTCTTCCTAACACTTCGAAGGATCTTGTCCACTTCCTCAGTACTCACAGACTCAAAATGATCCAGTTTAATAGAGTCCACGGAAGCTCTGGAGACCTCTATTCTGGATTCTGAAGAAATACTGGCATCGAGATCAGCCCTTATTCAAGAGATTTTATCCACGAAGAAGTTGTTGAACTCGTCACAGCAGGCTTTGGATGGTTCCAAAATAGGGTTCAGGGAGGGAGGCAGTTGGGTAAGCTCCCTCGCTACCCTGAACAGCTCTGCAGGACACGACTCCGCAGACGCAATACGTGCAGCATAGAATGAGTGCTTTGCTACACTTATTGCCACCCCATAGTCCTTCAATTGAGACTCTAGGAGTGCCTTGTCAGCTGAGTGCTGGTGTCTCCGCCAGTTGCGATCTAGTCGTTGCACAGCCTGCTTCCTTTCCCTGAGGTCTTCCTTATACCAAGGTTGCTTTTTGGAAGCAGGCTGGAAAGGACGCTTGGGAGCGATACTGTATATAGCCCTGGAGAGATCTGTATCCCAGGTGTTAGTCAGGGCATCAACAGAATCGCCGTCAGTTCCAACCATATACCCCTCTAGGGCTTCTTGGAACCTATTGAGTTCCATCAGCCTTTGAGGGTGGACCATTCTAATAGGTCCACCACCCCCGGGGGGGGGGGGAGATTTGGGTAGATGCCTTGAATCTAGCCTCGACCAGGAAATGGTCCGTCCATGACAGGGCAGAGACATTGATAATCTCCGCCCAAGGAGTCTCCATGTCCGTACAAAAGAGAACATCAAGTGTATTACCAGCAGAATGCGTAGGCCCTGAGACCAATTGGGACAGGCCCTTCTCTCTCAGGCCCAAGCCAGGTCTCAGTAATACAAGCCAGGTCGCAGCTCTTATCCTCTATAAGATTGTGAATAATGTGGGACTTATTCCTTACAGACCTGGCATTGCACAGGAGCAGAGACAGGGTTTGTGGTACAGTTGGACTGACCCTCAGATCTCTTTGGTTAGGAGAGTAGATGGAAGGAGAGATAGATATTACGCATTGATCTCGCCTTCCTTTCCGATATAACTCCACTCTCCTACCGCTATATCTCCCCCTGCCCCCACACTACTCCAATAGAAGCTCCGCTCAAACCAACACAATCACCCGTCACCTCACCAAGCTGTGCACACCCCATGTCCATATAATCTCCCCTCAACAATGCAACAATGCTGCAGCAGAGGATGACTACCATACAAGTCATTCCTCTGCTGTCAGGCACAGCTAGCAGGATCCCACCCCTGTCCCAACTGCGACACAGCTGTGGAGCTGAGATGGAGAAGCCGGCAGCGTCCCTTGGGCTGGTGCACAGCTGCACCGTTCTTACACTCCAAGTCCAAAGGAGCCACTTCGGCAGCAGCAGCAACAGCAACAGACAACAGCAGAGTCCTCTGGGAGCCTCAGTTGGGGGTGGGGGGCTATATTCATTTTGACTCAAGCTTACCAGCAGATCCAGACTGAACAGCTTCATATACTGCACCTTGCAGGGGTGGACGGGTGGTGGGGGCAATGTGGAACTTCCCTGTCCACCATGGGACAAAAAGGCAGATTGTGTGAATTAGACTACAAAAGTTCTTCCATTAGCACATTTTCATCCTGACTCCTATGCTATGAAATGAACTTGAATTTGAGATTTACAAAATTTGAATGTGGAAGAAAACTGGGAAGAGTTTCAGTGCTTAGACTTAAAAGTCTGACTCTGAATCCCCATGTGTTTACTCAGGTTTGCAATATTGAAGTATCACTGCAACTTTTTTTTTCTGACTGGGTTCTCATTTACAAAGCAGGCAGATACAGTCCTCTCCATGCTAGAAATGACTATACTTACACTGAATTTTGGGAAATACAGATGGTCAAGAATTTCATTCATTTTTGATGAGAACTTTCTAGACTTCACAAACTTCTTTGTAAATTGGATGGGGGGGGGGAACGTGTGCTTTAAACCATGTGAATATGGGAGAAGGTGAAATGACAAATCCAGCCACCCTATACCTTGGAAATGTTACTTTTTTGGACTAAGACTTTCAGAATCCCATATCCAGCATGGCTGCTGGAGATGCTATCTGGGAAATTCTGAGAGCTATATAATTCAAAAAATCAGATTTTCCAACTTCTGGTCCCTCCTTCCCTTTACCATTTCTGTTTTTTCCAGACAGAAGCCCTAGAATGCCTTCTTCCACTTGTCCAGCAGTATGGAGAGATTAGAAGCGCCCACTAAATAGTATGTACCTTGAACAAGGCTAATTGTACAAAAATAGCCATCTGGGGCAGGTTTTCCTCCTTCTGCTCATTTTACCTAGCTCTGCAACTGTAGCTCCTGCTGATTAAGACAAAGCAGAAACAGGACTACTGTGTTGTGCCCTCACCTTGATCACAAATGGCTTCTTATCAAGCATCTTTGTTTTCCCAACAATCTTACCAAGAGCTTTTGCTAGAAGCACTTTTACAAGATTGTGTTGTAGCCCAATTGAATAGAAACAATTTCATCCTTTAGGCTTCTGCACCCAGTGCCAACAAAGGGACCAAAGTGCAATTCAATTTCTCAGAGTGCAGTAAATATCGTTGTTTGCAAAAACAAACCAAGCCTGATTTGTTGGCTCAGTCATGGACTGAGTAGCGAATGGAATTTTCCCATAACCACATGTCCCTTAAAGGACTATTTTGCTTCCTTGTACAAAACTAGATAGGCTAAAAAAAAATGAGTAACAGCATTATGGTATTAAGAAGGAGAACACCTTTTAGTCTTCCCTACAGTTAAAGATGCTTATGAGTTTTTAAAAGGACTAAAGGAATTAACAGACTGGTGGCTTGGAATAGCCTCTGGCCACTCCAGCCACAGTCACCCCACAATCAGCCAGGGACCACAGCGACTAGACAGCCTGCTCTGAATGTGGGCCGCCACTGCGGTTCCAAAGGATTTTCACTGCTCCTTTTGCCAGTGGCTAGACAGCAGCTTCCCACTACTCTGGGGGCATGCATCATCTGAACGCCACACCCCCAAAGTGGACAGAAGCCGCTCCTTTTGGCCTGCCTGTTTGGGACCTAAGTGAAGACTCTTAACTGAGAATATTATCACATCAGACTGTTGTCCTGCCACAATCATGGTAGTTTAAGAATGGAAACATACCGGTTTGCATAATTTCTTATCACACTTTCCCCCACAATTGCACTTT
Source organism: Sceloporus undulatus (assembly GCF_019175285.1). Classification (NCBI taxonomy): domain Eukaryota; kingdom Metazoa; phylum Chordata; class Lepidosauria; order Squamata; family Phrynosomatidae; genus Sceloporus; species Sceloporus undulatus. The sequence goes on from NC_056522.1 coordinate 54,841,051, forward strand.
GGTGATGCATGGCCGTGTGGTCTGCTTTCCATACTACCAAATGCTGGCTTCCAGGAGAAAGGGTAAGAACAACCAACTGTGGCTGCCACTCACCTCCCAAAGCTGACTGCAGTGTGAATGTGCACACAAGAGCTAACTTTGGGAAGTTGTTGGCAACTGCGATCACTGCAAGGGGAAGAGGGAAGAGGAATTGAATTACTACCACTCACACCATGTGATTGCCTGAGAAACAGAAATGTAGTGGAAGAGACCTGTTGCACAAAGATGGTAATGGAATAGAGGCAAGATTATTATTCTATTGATGGGTTTTGTTCATCACTGAAAAGGTGCACTACAGTAATGAATGAAATACAATGCGGCAGTAGGACAGACATGACATAGTGTGATAAGTACCAGCCAAAGAGGCTTTTATTCTGATAAAATTCCACTTTTTAGCACTGTGTGATAAAGTCCCAAGCATGGTGGCATTTGATGGCTGGTAGCTACTGGCTAGAGAAGACATCCCATTTGCTTGGGAAGAGAATAAATGGAAATAGCCTGACAGCTGAAAAGTACCCAACAAAGTTTTCCAACCAGGTGTGAAGAAAGTTCTTGAGGATGCTCTAGAGCATTTTGTTTGGATTTATAGAAGCAGATATCTTTTAAGAATGCTATTCTTTTCAAAGAACAGGAACAGTAATAGATTAACATCTTCATCCTCACACATTTCATTCTGAACTCAGCTCAACATGACAACCTGTTGTGATGGGATCCCACAGTCCAGGTCCTGTTGTGTTCCCAATTAAATTATTGTAATATGATTGGTTCTAAATGCCACCAAACCGCAACAGACAGTACTCCCAAGCTCCCTCACCTGACCCCTCAAGCCCTCTTTCCCTTCCAAGTTACTTATGTGATGGCAGCAACAGGAGAGATGGAGATGCCAGTTCTCCAATGTGGATTCACTCTGATCTGGAAAAGATTCTGGGGGACAGACTCTTCTTGCTTTGTAATGCAGCCAAGCATTACAGACAGAACTGGTTTGGATTAGGAACTCAGTAATTACAAACTTTGGCAGCATCACTAAGCAGAAACAGCAGAATTACACACCTGAGAATAAATGCCAGAGGGATATTTGTATTAGTTTACTGCAGCAAAAATGACAATAAGTCCTGTGGTTCTGTAAATACTGCCAGATATATTAGCCCCTTTCAAATGTATTAGGGATGGGACACACCTGCTGCATCCCTGCTGCAGGCCTCCGTGTGTTTATTTGACAGCTGAACAGGACTTTTGTACATGTAGGTGTATGAACATAGAATTATTTCCACATTATAGATGTACAGAGAGGTGTGTGTGTGTGTGTGTGTGTGTGTGTGTGTGTAAGCCCAGAGATGGAAAGACTTCCTTTTTTCAATGGCCATGCTAGCTAGGGGACTATGAAAACTGTAGTCCAGAAAGTAACTATCCCAAGATTTGCATAGTTTCACTGATCTCCTCCACATGTAAAAAGAAATAACTGAAAAATCTGCTATGGGGCAGAATGTGTTTTGGGAAAGGTTCCTAGCCTAGTGAGCTCACATCACTGAAGATTCAATATATTTGTCAGAGCCTGCCCTATCTTTAGGCAGAGTGAGGTGGCTGCTCCAGGTAGGAGATGCTGGGAAGACAACACTGGTTTACTTCTGGCCCTTTCTCTCTGAACTCTCCAGTCATTCTTATCTGTTGAGGACAAAGAGGGTTATGTCACATCCTATCTTCCATAAACTCTTGGCTAAGGTTTAGTGGAGGACAGTACTCTATTGCCAGTGCTATATCAATCAGTCCAGTTGGCTTTTATAAATGAAAAAGGCAGTGCCATTATGTTCTTTACTCCAATAATAAAGTACAGTATCTTTGGCCAGTCTTCCTGTTTAGGTTCCTTTGATTCTGAGGCCATATGAACATCTAAAGAGGACTGGTGCTTCCTAAAATGTAAATGCCTTTCCATTCAGTGTGGCAATACCTCTTGGGGAGAGAATGATGCCCCTCAATGTGTAACACTTTCTCCTGAGCATCTTTAGATATACCTAGGCTCTAAGTAGGGTGCAATGCCATATGAACAGTTATGATGCCATTTGAACATGTTCTGAATAGCACAGTTAAGATTCTTTTGATGCGAAATAATATTTGAAAATGATTGAAAAACTTGCTGTGAGGAGGAAGCTGTAAAGAGGAGAATCATGAACTGAGGAGAACCTTTGTAGAGTTTGAGACTTATTCTGTGCAAAATCTGCAAATGATTTTTCGTCCCTTAGAAAATAGCATTTTGTTCGGAAAATAATAGTTGAATGTTGTACCAAAAAAAATCCTGAACTGTGAGTAGTCTTCAAAAATTGTATTGTTATCAAAGACTTTCTTGCTGCAGGAAGAAAATAGCTAAAATTAGCCATTGCTTCATTTGAGAACAACATGAGTGAAGAATTGCACCCCAAACATGATGACAGCAATCCTACTGTTGATTTCCACGCTATAGTGCCCAAAATGATTAAAACAAATTGCACATCCATATATCAGGTTCACTTAGTTTGAACTTAAGTGTATGCTGTAAACAGTATGGCACGTAACATTTAAATTAGGCTTCAGACAATTTTGACTGAACTTGAAGCACTGTACCTGGTTGACAACTGTAATCTGGCAGCCATGATATACAGAGATATTAATTTATATCTGTTTCAGAGGATGAGTTGAAAATTAATTCGAGAAACCCTCTTTCTGTCAGTTCTTGTCTGTCTTGAACTGTCAGACTCACAGAGGGCCAATTAATTAATATGTGCACAATGCTGGCTCAAAGTATTTTGTTGACCGTAACAAAGACCAAGATAGTGCCTTCCCATTCAACGCACAAAACTAGCTGGATGGACAGTTGAATCTCCCTTCTGTACTTGTGATGGAAAAATGACTTCCACTTCATGAGAGGCCAGCAGATCAGCTCAGGAGGCATAGACTAGGTTGTATAGCACATACTTTTCTCCTCCCATAGCTTGCTGCTGCCTCCCTGCATCTACCATCTGAAGCAACTGCCTCACTGAATCTAATGAGACAGCCAGTCCTGCCTCTGCTCCATTTTGTTTGTGAAGAACTGGAAAGCAAATACTTTTCTACATAGCAAATACCTCAGTCTTGACCAGAAGATGAGTCACAGAGCAAGCAGGAGCCTCTAGAATTCTTCATGAGGGAGGAAACCAAAAGAAAGTCTTTTCTATGCACTTCCTTTTGGTCCACATGGGAACTAATGATACTGCAAAACACAGCCTTCAGAACATCAAAAGGGATTACGAGGCGCTTGGTAGGAAGCTGAAAGGAATGGATGTACAGGTTGTCATCTCGTCTCTTCTGCCAGTTGAAGGGCATGGTCCAGGAAGGGAGAGGAAAATAGCAGATGTGAACAACTGGCTTCGCAGATGGTGCCGCCAAGAAGGATTTGATTCTTTGATCATGGGCTGCGGTTCCATGAGGAGGGACTTCTTGCAACAGACGGGTTGCATCTCACGCAAGTTGGAAGAAATGTTTTTGCCAACAGTCTCAAGAACTTGATCAGGAGGGCTTTAAACTGAGTTCCGAGGGGAAGGGAGACAATATTAAGGAAGGCGAAAGGGATGGCGAAAATAGTCAAACTGACATAGAGGAAACATGAAAAAAAAGGGCAAGGACCCAACAGTGGGAGGCAAAAAAACTTGCACAGGCAGCAAGTAAAAGGGACCCATGGTCTGCGATGTCTCTACACTAATGCACAGAGCATGGGAAATAAGCAAGATGAACTCGAACTCCTAGTACAACAAAGCAAATATGATATAATAGGCATCACTGAAACCTGGTGGGATGAGTCTCATGATTGGAATGTGGAAATAGAGGGGTATAACCTTATTAAGAGAAATAGGCCAAAAAGGAAAGGAGGAGGAATAGCACTATATGTCAGAGATATTTACACCAGTGAATAGATCCTGGACATCAATCATGGAAGCCAGGTGGAGAGCATCTGGATAAGAATCAAAGGAGAGGGAAACAACAAGGATGTTATGGTGGGAGTCTACTACAGACCCCCAAGTCAGACTGAGGAATTGGATGATATCTTTCTAGAACAGATGACCACACAGTCAGAAAAGAGAGATGTAGTAGTGATGGGCGACTTCAACTATCCTGATATTTGCTGGAAGTCAGACTCAGCAAAATCCTCAAGGTCTAACAAATTCCTCACTTGCCTGGAAGACAATTTCATGGTCCAAAAGGTGGAAGAGGCAACAAGGGGGTCAGCTATTTTAGATCTGATCCTAACCAACAAGGATGACTTGTTTAATGGGGTGCAAGTGGTGGGATCATTAGGTGGAAGTGACCATGTTCTCCTGGAGTTTGTAATACAGTGGAAAGGAGAAGCCAGGCATAGTCAGACACGCATCCTAGACTTTAGGAGAGCGGATTTCAGTAAACTTAGAGAAGTATTGAGGGCGATTCCATGGTCAGAAATACTAAAAGATAAAGGAGTTCAGGATGGATGGGACTTTCTCAAAAGGGAGATACTGAAGGCACAATTTCAAACAGTTCCAGTGAGAAAGAAAAACGGGAGGTGTCTCAAGAAACCAGGATGGATGACTAAGGAACTTTCAACCGAGCTAAGTTTGAAACGGAACATGTATAAGAAATGGAAAAAGGGGGAAATCACAAAAAAGGAATTCAAAGAAATAGCAGGCATGTGTAGGGGTAAAGTCAGAAAAGCTAAAGCACAGAATGAACTCAGGCTTGCTAGAGAGGTTAAGAACAATAAAAAGGGCTTTTTTGGATATGTCCGCAGCAAAAGGAAGAAGAAGGAAACGGTAGGGCCACTGCGTGGAGAAGATGGCAAAATGCTAACAGAAGACAGAGAAAAGGCAGACTTACTCAACACCTTCTTTGCCTCAGTCTTCTCAGAAAAGGCAAAGGGTGCTCAACCTGAGGATAATGGAGCAGAGGACAGAATAGAGGAATTTCAGCACAGAATAAGTAAAGAGATAGTAGAGGAACACCTTATTAATCTAAATGAATATAAGTCTCCGGGACCAGATGAACTACATCCAAGGGTACTAAAAGAACTGGCAAATGTAATATCAGAGCCATTGGCAATCATATTTGAAAACTCCTGGAAAACAGGAGAAATCCCAGCAGACTGGCGGAGGGCAAACGTTGTCCCCATCTTCAAAAAGGGGAAAAAGAGGATCCCAACAATTATCATCCCGTCAGTCTGACATCAATAATAGGAAAGATTCTGGAGCAGATCATTAAACAGAGAGTCTGTGAACATCTCGAAGGCAATGCCATAATCACAAAAAGTCAACACGGGTTTCAGAGAAACAAGTCATGCCAGACAAACCTAATCTCTTTCTTTGATAAAATTACCAGCTTGGTAAATGAAGGGAATGCTGTGGATATAGTATATCTTGATTTCATTAAGGCCTTTGACAAGGTTTCCCATGACATTCTTGCAAACAAGCTTGTAAAATGTGGGCTAGACAAAGGAACTGTTAAATGGATCTGTAATTGGTTGACCGGCCGAACCCAAAGGGTGCTCAACAATGGCTCCTTTTCATCCTGGAGAGAAGTGACCAGTGGGGTCCCACAGGGCTCTGTCCTGGGCCCAGTGCTATTCAACATCTTTATCAATGATCTGGATGACAGAATTGGAAGCATACTTATCAAATTTGCAGATGACACCAAATTAGGGGGAATAGCTAATACCCCAGAGGACAGGATCAAGATCCAAAATGACCTGAATAGACTAGAAAACTGGGCCAAAGCTAACAAAATGAAATTCAACACGGGGAAATGTAAGGTATTGCACTTAGGGCGGAAAAATAAAATGCACAGATATAGGATGTGTGATACCTGGCTGAATGAAACTACGTGTGAAAGGGATCTAGGAGTCCAAGTAGACCACAAGTTGAACATGAGTGAACAGTGTGATGCGGCAGCTAAAAAGGCCAATGCTATTTTAGGCTGCATCAATAGAAGTATAGTGTCTAGATCAAGAGAAGTAATAGTGCCACTGTATTCTGCTTTGGTCAGGCCCCACCTAGAATATTGTGTCCAGTTCTGGGCGCCACAATTCAGAAAGGACATTGAGAAACTGGAGCGTGTCCAAAGGAGGGCAACAAAAATGGTGAAGGGTCTGGAAACCATGCCCTATGAGGAACAACTTAGGGAGCTGGGGATGTTTAGCCTGGAGGAAAGAAGGTTAAGAGGTGATATGATAGCCCTGTTTAAATATTTGAAAGGATGTCATATTGAAGAGGGAGCAAGCTTGTTTTCTGCTGCTCCAGAGAACAGGACCCGGAACAATGGATGCAAGCTGCAGGAAAAGAGATTCCACCTGAACATTAGGAGGAACTTCCTGACAGTAAGGGCTGTTCGACAGTGGAATGCACTCCCTCGGAGGGTGATAGAGTCTCCTTCCTTGGAGGTCTTTAAACAGAGGCTGGATGGCCATCTGTCAGGGATGCTTTGATTTGGATTTCCTGCATGACAGGGGGTTGGACTGGATCGCCCTAGTGGTCTCTTCCAACTCTACGATTCTATGATTCTATGATTCAGCCTTCGTCCTCTGGAGCTCTATGGTCTACAGACAACATTTTGTCTGTGTTGATGGGGGACTTGGCTCCATGAAAGTCAACAAGAAGAGCAGAACTAGAAAAGTAATAGTGCTATCCTTTGCTCAGAAGGAGAAGAGGACAAAAGAAGGCCAGTTCTGTACTTGCACAAGTGACCATGTGCCACAAGGGGCGACAGAAATACAGAAATATAGAGTTTCTTGGTATCTTTCCTGTTGACCTTGTCTGCTTTATTTAACAGTTAGAGCAGGGATAGGTAACTGTTATGGGTTAAGCCACACTGGCCCACAAGGAGACCTTAGAAAGCCACACCCCTGTTGTACCCCTCCCCCCCATCAAAACAAAATCCATGTTTGCTTTCTAATGTTCCCAGTGCCTCCAGGGAGTGTTCACTTAGATTTCCATTTTCACTTAAATTCTTAACACCCTGTGCCATTTTAAGTATAGCAGAGGCCTCTATTTTCTTCTCTCTTATTTTGCAACAGAAACTGACCCAGATGCCACTTTTTCCCCCATGGGAGGGTAGGGTATAGGAATAAATAATAATAAATAAAAATTTTATTTTTATACCGCCCTTCCATTGATCAGGGCGGTGTACAACATATTAAAAACACATACAATATATACAATACAATATTAAAAACAGATTAAAAACCTAATCAGCCAGCCATCACAAAAACAGCCTGGATAATTGCATGAAACCACTAGGCTGTGCTTTGTCCACCCTTGCATTAGACTAATGTTCTCAGGCTTAACTTAATTTCCTTCTTTCCTTCCTTAATCATCTGCCAATATATAGCAGACCTCATCCCTAGGTTTGCCACTTCACGATTGTCCAAGGCCCTAAGGTTTCTGGGCCAGATGCTGAGACCTATGTATGGCCCTGATGACATCCTTAAGTGCTATCAAAGACACGAGAGACATATTTTCCTGTATGGAACTTAAGAGAGAAATCTTAGCTGAAGAGCTGTTCCCAGATCAAGAAGAAATGTGAGGGGGGGGGGATAATTCTTTCTAACATATTTAGGGAAACAGGAATAGTTAATCTAGCCCACATGCTTCTAGCTAGAAGGCAGATGCAGATCAGAACTGGGAATGAGCCTTGGCACCATGACTGGGGGAGAAGGAGGAAGCTAACAAAGTAAATCCATAACCCCCTCCCCAAGAGTCTTTGCAAGTTGCAGCAACAAATCTATTAAGCCTTGCAAAAGCTACACTTTGCTAGGTGAGCTGGAGAGCTACATGTGGCCCTTCACTCTTGCCTAGACCTGAACCCCTCAAAACTGGAGAATCTGTATCTTTGTCTCTTGCCAGGCCCTGAGATCTGACAACCTTACCCATCATTCTGAAATATATAGTTTGCTGTGGGGATCTCATGTGCAGTGCTGTGTGGGGGAGGGATATGCAATGCAAATGTGATCAATGCCAAAAACTCCCTAGAGGGGCCTTCTGCCCTGCCCCTTGGGTGATCATTACAACCTGATATTTACAAAGTGCCACAGCTGTGCGGTTGAGCTGAGCTCCACACCTGCTGTCCTATTGACAGGTATTTTCCCCAGAGAGCCTGCTTAATATGCTTCTCTTCTATTGATTGCTACAGCAAGTCGCCATTAGTGGTGCTCCCTCCTTGTTCATCCTCCCCTCACCACCTTATGTAGAGGGAGGAAAAGACAAGGACGAGCTCATTACAAGAGACGTATTCATCATGCCTGGGAGAAAGAGAGAACTGCCATCACCAAAGAGAGAGCCTGTCTCACCCAACTCTTCCAACAGAGGCTTGTGAAATAAGGCCAAAAGCATGTATGTGATTAGCAAAGCCTTTCAGCCTTCCCCTCCCTGCCCACAAGGAGGGTATTGATTATCTTTTGTTCTTGCTTTATGAACCCATTCGTTAATGGGCTGGGAGCTTGTAAATGCTCATTGGATTTCCTATCAAAGTGGCCTGAATGAGCGAATGCAGGCATTTTTATGAGGAGGAGAGTTAGGGACCTGCTGCTGACACCTGCTAGGAAGCAGTAATAAACACACTTTCTGTACTAAACGCCCACCTCACTTACCTTGACACTCCTCTCACTTCTGCCACACACATGCCAGCTTCCTCATCCCAAACTCTGAATTACTCAATTGCATAAACAGCAAATTTTTCCTCTTCAGTTTATAAGAGACATTACCTTTAGTCATTATGAGATCCTTATGGAAGGGAGAGAAAAAGAGAGGGGTGTGTATTTTAAATCTTTGAACGTGCAGGTGTTCAGATGTTTCTGTGTTGCTCCTGCACCACAGAAACATCAGTTTTATGTATTATTCTTTAAGAATGTTTTTTAGCACACCAGATTGTAAAGTTGAGGAGACTGTAAAGTTATCTTTTGTGCGAAGCAAAAATTACAACATAGTTTTCTGCCCCCCACCTTCCAAAAGTTACATCTTTTTCTCTGTTTGTTGGAGTAGTTGTTGTTGTTAACATGGTATAAGAATACTGCACCTTGCCCTGAAGAGGTTCCAATCTAAAATTCAACACAGAATGAAACAACAGAGGATGAAGCAAAGCATGGAAAAATTGCTTTTGAACTAAAATTTCCAGAACCCTCCAACCAGCATGGTCACTAGTTATGCCAGCTGGAAGTCTCTAGGGGTTATAGACTCAAAAGTATTTGCTTCAAGTTCTGGGAAGTGGAGGAAGAGAGGAATAGGGAAGCAATGTGTGATTATGTCAGTTATATGTGCTTAGACCTAGCTGAAGTTTCAGTTACAGTGGGGTAAAAATGAAGAAGAAATAATGACCAAAATGACCATATGTTTGGAGGACCTTTGACAATTGTGCATCAAAGATTTCTACCTTCATCCACCCATCCAGGGGCCCTGGTGGCACAGTAGTCAAATGCCAATACTGCAGCCATTCACTCACAAACCACAAGGTTGCCAGTTCAATCCCAGCCAGAGGTCAGGGTCGACTCAGCCTTGCATCCTTCCAAGGTTGCTAAAATGAGCACCCAATCTGTTGGGGGCAATTAGCTTACAGTTGTAAACCGCTTAGAGACTGCTTAGTGTGGTATGAAGCAGTAAATAAATGAAGCTGCTACTGCTATTGCTATCCACCCCGGTCATGAAATATAAAAGAATTTTGCTGCATTTCTAAAACACCAGTGAGAGTACCCTGGACTGCCTCAGTCGTGCCAAAGATCCCACACTGAGACAGAGAGTTATTAACATACAGCACAGGGTGTCTAATGATAGAAGAGCATCCCCTAATGAGAATAAATTTAAATTGAGGATAACAGAGTTGTCAGCTGCCAGTAATACATCTTTTGAAAATTCCTCTAAGGACCTCTGGCAGGAAGACAGGAAATGAACTTCTCTCCTTCCTTCCTCCCCTCACCCCCAATTCACTATGGCTCTGTGGCTTGATATGAATCTTAAAGGAACCTGAAGACCAAAATCTACTGGTGACATGAGGAATGAGGGATCAATCCAGCCTTCTTTTCCTACCATTGTGCAACTGCAAGAAGAGTAAGTATTAAACCAGCCAGTACTAATTAATAATAATAATAAGGGAGGGAGAATTAATTGCAGCCTATGTGCTCAAAATAGGCAACCCCTTTTACAGAGCTTTAAAAAGTTGCTCTTTTGAATGATGAATTTCAAATCCCTCAGCTGGGAGCCACAGTCCAAAACATTAACCATTCCCAAGTTTAATTTTCTGAAACTGAACCTGTTCCTGCATTATTTTCAGTTGGAAAAATCTCTGAGTTTGATGTGTTGGCTTTGTACATGTGGCAGAGCTTGAAAATCTTGTTTTTAAAACCAGTGCATTCCTTGTTGTTTGTGTGTTTTTGGCAAATGATGTGTTACTCATGCTCATGAATAACAAAAATTTATACCAGAAATGGACAACCTCTTAATCTTCCCTAAAAGTAATGTTCTGCCATTACAAGTGAGCTTTACTGATATTAAAACCTAATGTTTGTCTCACTTTTATTAAAACATTTTAAAATAATGACATTGGCCCTTGTTCCCAAAAGAAAATAGAAAAAGAGATGAGTAACAAGTAGCACAACTGCTTCCAAGCTCTGATGTGTGATTAATGCTTTCATCTACACATGTATAGAGTATTATTTTCCTAACTACACGCATACTTTATATTATGTATGTGACCATAGTTATTGATCATATCACACATGGAATACATGTTCCATTCAAAATTTGGAAAGGCACAAATCCAAGCTTATTTCAAGGCCTCTCAGGATTAGACATCTCACTCCACCGCTTCACGTGTGAAATTTGAAGGCAGCCTCCAGCGGAGACACAGCCTGGGCCTTTCAAGGCTATTGTTCTTCAAGTAAACAGTTGCATCACTGTGAGCTAATATGTTGCTTTCAGGTAAAGACTTTCATGGAAGGAGAACCAAATTGCAGTGCACAATGAACATCTTGGGCTGTAATGTCAGCCCTGAGAGCCAGTGTGGTGCCAAGTTAAGATCCTTAGACTGAGACATGAGGGATCTAACTTCAAGTACCCACTAAACCACAAAAGCCATTGAAGATCATTGGCCATCACAGTCTCTCTCGCTCTCTCTGAGTGATCTTTCTCAGCGGGATGAGGATATCCAGAAAGTTAGCATCTGCAGATGGTCTCCTTTTCTCACCTCCATGTACAATCTATGTCCATTTCTGTCAGATGTATGATGTTGTGGTGTGTGTGTGTATGTTTAACATCTAACCTTATGCTATGTATAGTATTTTATATTGTACACAGTGCTTGAACACATTCCCTCCACACAACTGACTGAAGTGTGTTTAAACAATATTTTGAGTGAAATATATTCTTCAGGTGCATCTTGCAGCCATCTGTTGAGGATTTCAAAGCATGAATTTTGTCCACCCCATGAATCCAAGCCAATTAAATATCAAACTGAAATTAAATTTCTCATACATCCCTACTCACAGGGCTATTGTGAGAACTAAGTAGAGAAATGGAGAGCCATGAAGATTATACTGAGCTCACTGAAAGCAAGATAAATATAATTAATAAAATCTGTCAACAAGCTAAAGCTTGGAACTGCATTCTTAGGACTTTATCACATGGGAACAATTGGAAGTATAAACGGGGATTACCCTGTGAAAATCGCACATTCATGATTAAGACTTTCACACAAAGTTGCAATTAAAGTTCCATTATCCTGGGAATATCCCATGAAAATCGCACAATTGCGATAAAGGTTTTCATACAACGTCACGCTGAAAAGCTATTAAAGTGCCATTAACCCGTGAATAATCAGGCAATAAACAGCAACAAATCATTCATAGGATTTTCTCTGTTTATTGGGATTTTTCTGCTGTTTATTGCCTGGTTATTCCTGGGATAATGACTCCTGTGTGTGAAAATGTTAATCACATTTTAAGTGCGATTGCGCAGTTTTCACGGGATAATCCTCATTTAAACTACCAATCCCCCCTCCCCCCGTGTGATAAAGTCCTTAGTCTATAAGCATAACTAACAGCACAAGCATTGGTATGTCTATTCAGAAGTAAGTCCCACCAATTTCATTGGAGCTTACTCCCAGGTAGGTAAGTAAAGAATTTGATCCTACATCTCATTTTACATCTCTGCTTTTTTACAGTTGATAATACTTGTCTTTAATACCATCATAGGCCATGTAAACTACCTTGAAACCTACATTTTACTTCACTTCTTTATTAGACCATGTGCTCTCCAGTTCTCATGTATACTCTAGTCCATAAGTGCTTCTTATTTTTATTATTTATTTATTATTGTCAAGGCAAAGTGATAACCTCAGTTGATTCTGCAGCCTTGATTGCCACACAGTTGGAGATTTGTGCTTAGCCAGAAGGCAGTTGAGGGAGATGGAAGTAAGGAGGTTAGATACTAGTAACTGAGGATGTAACCCTACAGATAAAGTAAGGCAAACTGTTGCAGGCAACAGATGCTGGCACGCAGCAACAGCAGTCCCTCAGGCCGCTTCCTAAGTCCCCTGCTCAGAACCTGGAAAATATGACTTCTTGGACTACAGCTCACAGAAATTCCTACCCAGCATGGCCACTTTTTGAAGGCCTGCTGCTGGCCATTCCCCTCTGCTGGAGGACAAAGCTGTATGTGCCACATAGCCTGTCCTGTTTGCTTAAACGACTGCTACCCTTGGTGGAGTATTCCATTATCAGCATGCAACAGGCAGACCAATCAGTTTCTGTATGTGAAATTTGGGATGGAGTGCTATATTTTGGGAGCAAAGACAGGACAACAAATTGTCCATTGTTTACTTTGGTATTATTGCATTTTGCTGCCAAGGTTGCGGATATTCTACCTCATATGCCAGAAGAATTTGGCTGGCTCTTTTCTACAGTATGCCCTTACTATCCACAGGGGATCCATTCTAGACCCCCCCCCCTTCATGGATAGCAAAAAACACAAAACCTTAAGTTTCAAAAGCCAGACCAAAGCTGAACAGAGGATTGGATTTAGGGATTGCCCCAGTCATTCTGGAAATGTCTTCTTGTACTTTAGAAATCATAGGGAGACATGAAGTTAGATCTACTAGTAAATATCTGAGTGATTTGCAGTAGATGAACAAGAGTCTGATATTTATTTAGCACTATTAATCAGAGCATGAGCAGCTAGCTAAAACGAATGACACCTAATATTAGGAACTGACCCAAGGAATTATTCTACCTGAAGCAGAGCAGGTAATCACATACACACCCCAAAAATCAGAAATCTAGGATAGTTATTATGGCTTCTGAGTTCAGAAATCTCACAAGTTCTTCTCATTCACTTATTGGAAGAAAAAAATAAATTAAGTAAGCCCTTACTGCCCTTTCATAGCACCCCAGACATCTCACCTAAGATATCTATCTCACTATAATAGCAAGACTGCCCCTACCATTATTTACCACCATTAAATATAGGCGTGCTTCATCTTGCCATCATCATAGAGTCACTTGTTCATACTCCACAAAGAAGGGACTACATTTCCACTTGCCTTTATCCTTACAGTACACTAGAAAATAGATAGATCTTCCCCTCCCATGCTCCCACATTGGTCCAATTTAGAACATTAATTAGTGATGAATTAACAGTGTAAATCCTATCCAAAGCCTCAGACCCACCATGATGAATTCCTGGGAGGAAGCTAGAAAATCTTATGTTAATATCTTTCTTTTCTTCTTTAAGCAATTAGTCTGCGTATCTTTGTCTGCAAAATGCCCACCCTCAGTCACAGCTCAGGAATATGGAATTTGGATGTCATCAATTAATTATTGAATGGCTTATTATTTCACAATGGCTTATTATTTCACACACATTGTATGTAAGCAACTAAACATCTTCTTAATTGTTAAGTTTGAACAAATAGCATACAGACCTGCCAAGAAGTTACATAGGCTTCTAAATTCTGTAATTTCCTGACTTTTTTCATTTTTTATTGTTCTACCAGAATGAACCCTTTACAGCTTACCTCTCAAAATGTGAAATGTTTTTAAAAGAGAGAAACAAATCCCACATACGCTGAAGACTATGAGAAAATAGACCATCTCTAATACTTTTGTGACTTTATGTCAATTGAACTCCTGCCATCATTTATCATTAACCAAGTCTATGCTCTTTTTAGGGCATTACTGACACCCCCAAATAAATACTATGACTTACATATTATTGTTAGTATGCTTGTTTGCCACTCCTGAGTTAGGAGCTCAGTCTGTCAGCCAAACCCGCCTGACAGGTTGTTACGAGGATAAAATGGAGAGGAGTGCCCTGCACATTGCCTTCATAGAAAGTCAGATATAAATATAACTGAGAAATAACTATAGCATGTGATGTAGTTTCTTGGGGTTTTAGCCCCTTTTCTGAAAGGATGGAGACTGGCTGAGTTAAGAGGCCCTTTCTTTTACAGAATTTACAGAGAGATGGGCTAAATTGCTTGCATATCCCTTTGAGGCTAACTTCAGTAAAATATGGCGCCAAATGGATTCTGCACTGTGGGCAGCCGTGATCTCTGAGGCGAGTGGTCATGTCCACACTATCCCATAAGCACATAAAACAGAAGAGTTTGGGAGTTGCAAATGAGAAACTTTGACACCTCCAAAGTCAAGAAGATAGGTAATTTAGGCAGGATAAGTTCTGCCAGACAAGTCCGAAAGAGCTGATTTACAACTTTATTCTCACCCCGAACATTGCCAGACCAAGCAATCTTTTACAATGTAGATTTGATTTCCTTTGATGTAGAACAAACACCCTTGCCTTCAGTTCTGGCCTATAAAAGACCTCCAAAATCATTTGTTAGCGGGCTAGTTGGAAGGCATAGGTGTTAGGAAATGACATGTATGTGACCACAAGGTGGAGCTGTAGTGGAAACTATTACAGTTCCAGTGGCAGTTGACAGTTGACACTTGAATTATGGAATGTTGTTGCTGTCAGTCCTTCTGAGAGAGTGTGTCAGTTATGACAGTTGGTGTTAGAGTAACTGCCTCTCTGTATTTGTTGTTATGGTTGCTTGGTTGGCAAAGTAACTTATTTATTAAAGTAACTTATTTATTAAAGCCCTCGTGTAGAGTGAAGGCTTGAAGTGCTCTTGTCGTTATTTCTCAAGCCGGGAGCTTAAGGCCATTTGCAGTGGTGAAGGAATATTTTCCTTCTTGGCTTGAATACCTTTGCAGACATCTCTTCAGATTCCTTCTCCCTGGCATCCTGTCGACATGGTTCAACTCTGTAGGTGATTGTGGTGGACACAGCACATCTTTCCATGCCCTAACAATAGGGACACTCTGTCACTGTGAATTCTGACTGTTTGCCACGCATCCATTTCCCCCTCCGCTCACCAGAACAGCCGTGTCCCACACCATCCCCATTACAATTGGACCCAGAGTCAAGCTTGTCTTGTGTAAGTACCACCGTTAGTTCACTCTCCAACTATTCCAAAGCTAATTCCTGATTTCCTTAGTCCTTGTATGTATATGTGAGTGAATGTGGATTGTGGTGTGATTTTTCCCCTTAATAAAAGAAACACTTCATTTAGAGAATTCTGCCTGTGCGAAATTCCTTTGTTCTCTTTTCCCTCAGTATACAGGTGGGTAACGATTCCAAAAAGAGTTGCTTGTAGCACAACTCAGTAATTAATTGAGCTAATTAAAATTCCCCTAGAGAGATCCTGTGCTACACAGCCTTGTTAAACAAAGGTGAGTGGGGACTGGAGCAGTGAGTGAGGCACTGGAAGAGAAGTAGGCAGCATAGCATTGGTGAGACTATGCTGGTCCAGGAAGAGCTCATCAAAAAAAATAACGATTTAAGGAAGGACCAGGGCAACTCAGAAGGTTCTTTTAAATGTTGTTGTGTGTTTCTGAGTTATGACAACACTAACATGGAGTTTTCTTGGCAACACATGTTCAGAAGGGATTTGCCTTTGCATTCCTCTGAGACTGAGAGAATGTGACTTGCCCAAGGTCACCAGTGAGTTTTTATAGCCAGGCAGAGATTCCAACCCTGATCTCCCAGCTCCTACTCCAACCACTACACCACAGTCAAACCACAACAAGACACTGATTTATCTCCTGTGGTTCAATGTGATCATGTGTCACCTGACTGCATGATGTCTGTTAACATTCAAATCCTATGCATGACTACTCAGAAGTAGATCCCATTCAGTTTAGGACAATTAATTCCTGGGTAAATGGGTCGAGGATTACAACTTAAATTGTTCACAGCTGAATGTGCAACCAGTCTTCACTCTTGCTGCCATATTTCATACACTGGTAACTTAATTAAGTAAACACTGTTATTGCCACATGCTCCACATTGGAATTCTATTGAAAGTGGTACAGACATTTTAGCTAGTGTAGAATGTCACTGCCTGCTTGTTGGTAGGAATACAGAGAAATGAGGCTATTACTCCTGCCTTACCATCCATGACTCCTCTGGTTCTCTATTCTTGCACCATCTTGCAAGAATTCCAATTTTTGGAAGCCCTTCTTTTGGGATATTAGACTGGGTTGCTCTTTCTGTAGCATCTTATACTATAAGGCTCTTTTTTCCCACTAAAGAACTTGTTGCGGTTTACTGAGCTTGCTAGCTATATGCTCTGTTGTTCATTGATTTTATTGAAATGGTTTATAAATGTTACTGCCCATCACTTTGAGCATTTTATTTGAAAGTCAACCAAAAGAAATTGTAAATAATCATGATTATTGTCAAGTGATGTAAAATATGAGTCTGAGGTCTGTGACAGCACCCATCCCTATATTATGCCTGGAATAGATCACATTGGATTCACTCATCACTCCTTCATCCTTCAGCAAAGAAAGAAAAGGGAGGGATTGTTGATACAGAGGGATAGGAGTGTGAAGGCTGACATTTTGTTGCCCGAAGCAAAGCACAAAGTATTGCACATGCGCACAGAAACACATACACACTGTTCCACCTACAGAAGCCAATCAGACTGGCACCTGAATCTAATTGAAACACTGACAATAAGATGACAACAGCCTTTTCTATATCTTAGGCATGTGGAGGGCAGGCAAGCAAGCACAATTCTGTCCTTCAACAGAAGGAAACAGTCAAGGGATTGTCATCACTGCTGCAAACCACTCAACCTTTAGTACCTGAGATGGCTGCCTCCTGCTGGAGCCATCCTTGGCTAAGTAATGGACTTGATTCAAGTCATGGCCAAAAAACAATCCAAACTGAAGAGCTGTCCAGAAGACATTGTTAGAGGCTAATCCAAGGCAAAGAACAAGATGAAAACAAGCAGGAGGAAGTCTTCTATCCCACTTCATGTCCAGATGGACCCAACAGTCACCCCAGGTGGGTGGTAGGGTTGCCAAACTGAAAACTGGAGAGACCTCCTATACCTTTAATGGTTGTGTAGAAGAAAGAATTTCATCAAGTGTGGCTTGTTATGTGGATAGGTGAGAAGCAACAACTGCTGAAATTCCCTTTTCTACACTAAGGATATTATTACACGGGAAATATGTGCCAGGATAGATGCGGGCTGTAACCATCTGGAAGGATCTTATTGCACTGCCCGGTGTCCTGGCAGCAGGTAGCCCATATCCAACCTGGGCTTCTCTGGCAGCTTTTCAAGAACATGATAATCCCATTCATTAAAAACTGCCAGAGAAGCCTGAGTTGGATACGGGATGCCCAGGCACTGGGCAGTGCGATAAGATCCATTCTGGACAGTTACAACCCACATCTATCCCTGCACAGATTTCCCATGTGATAATCTCCAAAAACTGAAGTTATAGGAGCTTCGTCCAGTTTTCAATCTGGCAACCCTAGTGGGTGGAGTCAGTAAAGCACTGGGAAGTTTTGATGGAGGAAGCTGACACAGTAGCTTACTAGACAGGGCAAATGAATACAGTTCAGGACACCTCACTACCACTGCATTGGCAAGAAATACTGGGCATCCCATCAAACTGCAAGGTTGGGAGAGAGTCTGGGGTCAAGATTTAAAATTAACCTTATCAATGGACATGAAAGAAAATTTGTATAAAATGATTCACCAATGGTACCTGTCCCCCAATAAACTGGCAAAAATCAAAAAGAAAGAAAAAGGAACGTGTTGGAAGTGTGTCAAAAATCAAAGAACTTTTTACCATATTTGGTGGACCTGCCCTAAAGCAAAGTTATACTGTAAAAAGATTCATGATCTGATTCAAAAAATACTTCACATTAAATTAAAATTTAAACCAGGATGCTTTTTATTAAATATGATTGAGGGAAAAGAAGAGAGGCAACACTTGAAAACAATTTTATACTTAACAACAGCTGCTAGGATGGTCTATGCTAAGAAATGGAAAGAGAATGAGATGATTGGTTACAGAAAAGCTTAGACATGCTAGAACTTGATAGACTAATGCTGTACCTAAATGGAAAATGGATAGACAACATGGACAAAGACTGGGACTTGCTTACAATTTTTTGTAAAGATTACTAGAAATAAGCATCTATAGCAGTACAAATTTACAAGTCCCCAGACAAATACTTAGGAATATAGGTTTGATGTTAATATCCTCCTATGTTTGAATACTATAGTACAGGGGTAGGCAACCTGTGGCCCGCGGGCCGGATGCGGCCCGGCAAGGCCTTGGGACTGGCCCCAGCCCAGTCCTGCTGCCTACTGCCGCCAGGGCCTTTGGGGGGCAATTGTCTATACAGTGGTACCCCGGGATACGAATTGATCGCGTTACGAAATTTCCGGGATACGAAAAAGTTAGATTGGAAAAAACTGTTCCGGGATACGATGTTTTTTTCGGGTTACGAAATTTATTTCGGCGCGAAATTCAAACGCAAAGCGCGGCTAGCGGCTTTCCAGCGCTAACGGAAAGCCTTTTCGGGTTGCGAAATGTATTGGGTTATGAACGGAGCGGCGGAACGAATTAATTTCGTAACCCGAGGTAGCACTGTAGAAGCCTCAGAAACATGCATCTATATTAACATTTTTTTAAAAATCAGCAAATTTTTTCACGTGTCCTCCATTTTTTTAAAAAAAGTGTCTTCCATTTGAAAATGTTGTCCTACATTTGTCCTGGTTTATTTATATATTTAATTTTTTAAAAAATTATTTAATTATTTATTTTTTGGCTTCGGCCCCCCAGTTGTCTGAGGGACAGCAACCCGGCCCCCGGCTCAAAAAGGTTGCCTACCCCTGCTATAGTATGTCAGATAGAAACATGTACAATATAGTAGACAAACTAAATGTACCTATTATGCAGATAGCTCTTTAGGTAAAGGAGTAAATATATAACCTTGCATCCACTTTAGCTACCAAACATTTAGTAATGAATGAAAGAGAAAAAATAGGTTAAACGGTGTCTTTTGAAGCATTTCTAAAAGGCTTAAAAAGGGAAATGGTCGTGTATAGTCGTCTATACACTTATTAAATCAAAGATTGGATGTATATGCTATGTCAGTGATGGCAAACCTATGGTACATGTGCCAGAGGTGGCACTCAGAGCCCTCTCTGTGGGCACAAGTGCTGTTGTCCCAGCACAGAGTTTGCCAGAGTTTGTTACTAGAAAGCCAGAGGGACATGACACTTTGCAATAAATAAGTGGGTTTGGGGTTGCAGTTTGGGCACTCGGCCTCTAAAAGGTTCACCATCACTGTGCTATGTGAACTATTCTGAGAATAGCTTGATAAGAATACTGTACAGATAAATGCTTAATTATCTGCCAAACGAAGGAAAATTATAAAGAATTAGTGAATAGGATTGGATGGGTGAGAGGTGGTAGGTAAGGGTGGGTGGGTAAGTGAGAGAAAAAACAAAAACTCTGGTAAAATAAGAAATCAACTATAAGAAGACTATGTAAGGAAAGAGGGAAGAATTACTTTGTAATCACTATTGGTTTGACTTGGAACTGTAGAATACCTTCTGTTTATTGTATATAGTCGTTTCATTGTACATACCAAAATAAAAATAATAATTACAGTGGGCCCTTGGTATCCCATGTGGTTTGGTTCCAGGACCCCCCGTGGATACCAAAATTCATGGATGCTCAAGTCTCATTATATACAAAGGCATATTCAGATGGTGTCCCTTATATAGAATGGCAAAATCAACATTTACTTTTTTTTGGGGGGGGGGATTAAAATATTTTGAATCCATGAGTGGTTGAATCTGTGAATGCAGAATCCGTAGATATGGAGGGCTGATTGTAAATGCTTCACAACGTAGGGGCAATGAAGAGTTGTCCCTGACAGGGCTACTCCAGCATGAACTATTACCTGCAAGCTAGACCACAGAAACCTTTGGGCAAGTCACGCTCTCACAGTCTCAGGGGAAGGCAATGGCAACACACACACACCCTGAATAAATCTTGCCAAGGAAATTCTGTGATAGGTTTGCCTTAGAGTTGCCCTAAGTCAGAAATGACTTAAAGGCACACACCAATAACAAAGCCAGACCCATGCAAGAGACAGACTCAACTGCACCCCTGTTGCTTAATTACTCAACTTAATACTGAAGCAGTAAAGTAATAAAACCACCCAGAACACCAAATTTGAAATGGATGTTCCTGCCCCTTTAGTTTATTTGCAAACAAACAAATTTCTTGGCTCATAAATAGAAATTAAAGAGGCCAAGAAAACAAAACTCCATATGTTTAGCAAACTAGAATAAATGAGAATGATTGTTATATTCCCAGTGGCTGGAGATGGTGGGATTAGTTATTTGCAGGAGAAGGCTGTCCTATCACCTGGCAGTTTCCACAAATGCTGGAGTAGAAACCATTCCCATCTAACAAACTCCGCAATTAAATTTTGCTGATGATCTACTGCATCTCTTCTCTTCTCTTTCTACTTCTACTCACCCCAGCAACATGCATCTTGTTTACTCATTCTTCAATTTAAAGAGAGAAGATAATTTCAACAAATTCCTGTCATAATGTCTCTCAAAATGCCTAATATGCACTTTGAAAATTTTTTTAAAAAACTACAGTGCTCCCTCGGGTTACGAAATTAATTCATTCCGCCGCCGCTTTCGTAACCCGAAAAGCCTTCGCAAGCCGAAAACCCATAGGCGCTAATGGGGAAAAGCCGCGATTTCGTGTGAAATAGCGCCGAAAAGCACCAAAAATTTTTTCGTAACCCGAAAAAACCTTCATAACCCGGAACAGTTATTTCTTATGGGATTTTTTCGTATCCCGGAAATTTCGTAACGTGGGTATTTCGTATCCCGGGGTACCACTGTATGTTTAAAATAACTATATAATAATAATAATAAGAGGAGGAGGAGGGAGCTTTATTTACACTCTGCCTTTTCCCTCTGCCTTTTCCCTCAAATTGGGACTCAAGGCAGCTTACCATTTAAAACAAGTACGTACAATGTATCTAAAAACACATTAAACCTTAAAACAGAATTAAAACGCTCACAATGTTAAAACAATTTAAAACATACACCTAAAAAGAATGAAAAGCAGCTAAAAACAGTTCGATGAAAATAATACAGGAACCTCTTAAAAGATCGTTATTTAAAAACCTTCACTTTTAAAAGCTTATCCAATTTTTTTAAAAATATATTTTTGTCTGCTGATGGAAGGACAGCAAGGACTTTGAACTACGCCCAGAAACAAATGGCAGCCAATGGAACTATTGTGGCTAGGAAGTTTATGGTTTCTGTAACCTGTTCCAGTTAATAGTCTAGTTGCCACTTTTTATACCAGCTGAAATTTCTGAAAAATCTTTAAAGGCCACCCCATGTAGAATGTGCTACAGTATGGGATGTAACAAACAAATGTACCACCATGCCTAGATCAGGCATCTCCATGAACAGGCACAGTTGGTGTAGTAGCTTTAATCTGTTAATTCTCATTTCTAGTAATGAAGGACCAGTTCAAAATAATTTGTTGAAACAACAGCCATCCAGTGACAGGCCATCACTTTGAGTATTTTCAGTAATTGAAGAGTAAATACAGCTATGGAGATTGCAATATATTTCTGTAAGGGATGGTCAAGTACTACCTACTGAGAGGTTTGTTTTTTAGCAATTAAAACCTGGATGCATCTGCAGCTGTACTGCAAAAACAATGAATGCCAGAATTAATCTGGTTACCAATATACCCAAATTAAATAAAATGCCAGCATATGCTAACTGTCTTGGGGAGACCCCATGGGAACAAGATGATTTAAAAAGCCAAGCACAAGACTTGGCTTTTGTTTTCCTCTCTCTAGTGGGGATTGTAGTCTGAAATGCTGTTATAAGCCTCACTATAGCCTGGCAAATACAAACTGTGTGGCTGCTGTACATGTACAGAATGCTTTGCAAACTTCACTGGAGCATAGCAAGAAATATGTAAAGAGGTGCTGGAATGCCCAGCCATACCCCAGTTGTCAGTTAGGGTTGATTCATATTATCATTGAATGCACCAGCTCTTTTCAGACATTCAAGGGCTGCAGGCATGGAGGACAGACAGGAGATGGCCCTGATGCTTTTTACTCTCATTCCAAGAGAAGTTCTAAAAAAAAGAACTGTAAACTTGAGAAATGTGATTTCTACAAATGCATACATACAGAAATACTTTACAACAAATGATTTCTCAAAACAAAACAAAACACAAAAAAAAACCACAAGCAAGCAGAACAATATTAACACAAGGTAAAAGCATACATGGGCATAGAACACAGACACAAATGGAACAGTGGTAGTCATGACAAATAAAAACGCTTTTCAATAACTTTCTAAGAAATTTTAAGTTGGATGTTGTTGTTGTTGTTATTTTAAAAATTGATCATTCACTTTGTCCCAAATGAAAAGTGAAACCAAGTTAAAGAAAAGTGTTCCCTATGGATAGAAAACATTCGAAAACATCTGGAAAATGAGTTTCTTGAGTATCTGGAAACTGAGAAGGAGAATTCTAGAGGACTGAGAAACTTCACAGTTTAAGATTCATTCTGTCTGAAAAATTCACATGAAGATTTTGCACAGAAAGCAGCATTTTATGCAGAGAAAACAGTAGAGTTTATCGCATCGCGTTCCGAGAACATTTTTGGAACCCGATTGGAACGGAACACTTTCAACTTTACCGCACGTTTTTGTCCCCATCGGGTTCCCATCGGATTCTACATACCCCTCAAAGTGTTCCATATGTGTTCCTCGGAGGGAACGGATAAGAAAGTGATCCAAGCTTGTGGAAACGTTTTTAAAACGGTCCAAGAAATGTCAGAGCGGTAATGTAATCCGTTCTTACTTCCGTTCCCATGTTCTGCCTTGTTGTGATTGGCTGAAAGGACTTCCCTCCCTGCATTCTGTTTCCCAAGCTCTAGCCTGGCCCTGCTGGGGCTCATCAACTGCAGAGTCCTCCAAAGCCTGGCTGGAGCTTGAGAGAGGCTGTCTCCC
>NC_056522.1:54864586-54880184 GCF_019175285.1 Sceloporus undulatus
CAGAGTCCTCCAAAGCCTGGCTGGAGCTTGAGAGAGGCTGTCTCCCCAGCTCTAGCCTGGCCCTGGCTGGGGCTCCTCGACTGCAGAGTCCTCCAAAGCCTGGCTGGAGCTTGAGAGAGGCTGTCTCCCAAGCTCTAGCCTGGCCCTGCTGGGGCTCCTCGACTGCAGAGTCCTCCATAGCCTGGCTGGAGCTTGAGAGAGGCTGTCTCCCAAGCTCTAACCTGGCCCTGGACAAGGTTTAAAAATGTAGGACCTTCTTTTTAAAATTTCCTGGCCAGGAATTTTTTTTTAAAAGTGCTATATTTTAAAACATTGTCCTACATTTTCCCAGTTTTGAGGTCCCCAGGGATGGCAACCCTATGTTTATGTATATGTATAACATTTATATATGTGTGTGTGTGTGTGTGTGTGTGTGTGTGTCTAAAAGTATACATACAATATATATACAATATACATATTTTAAATATGTAATATATACAAAATATATATTATATATAATATAAATATATTACACACAATATATTCATATATATGTATATGTATATGTATATGTATATGTGTATATATATATATATATATATTTGTATATATAGATTGCGGACTATATGTGTGTATACATGTGTGTGTGTGTGTGTGTGTGTGTCTATATGTATCTTGTATATAAAAAGATTAGGTTGTGTTTGCACAAATATCTCCTTGTAAAAGCCTTTTGTTCTGTGTATGTGGTACTCATGAACAAGAATACACTGTTACAAATACGCATGTGCAAATATTGAAACGTTCTCATACTTATCACGCTTCCTATAAGGACAAATGCGGTAAATTGTGTTCCCGTTACGTTCTCGGAACGCTTTACATTTTCGAATGCGATAATATCCGTTCCCATAACGTTACATCTTGAAACGTTTTGGGAACAGAATAGAAACGTTTCAGGCACTGATGCGATAACCTTCAGTATTTCTGCACAGAAAATGCCATTTCCCAACACAGAAAACTACCACATGCACAGAATAAGTCCCAAACAGTGAACTATACATAGAAATTGGAAGTACCATGGCATTGATGATCCTGACTTTGCTATTCAATGATACATCTCCACACATGAGGATCTTATATAGTTCCTTCATAGCTGCCCTACCAAGTATTAGTCTTTGTCTGATTTCTTGATGGCAGTCTCCATTTTGATTTATGACTGAGACAAGGTGTAGAAAGTCTTTGGCTGCAACTTCATTGCAGAAATAATGCAGTTTCACATCATAGAATCATAGAGCTGGAAAAGACCACAAGGGCCATCCAGTCTAACCCCCCTGCCATGCAGGAATTTACATTCAAAGCACCCCCGACAGATTACCATCCAGCCTCTGTTTAAAGACCTCTACGGAAGGAGACTCCACTACACTCCAAGGAAGTTTGTTCCACTGTCGAACAGCCCTTACTGTCAGGAAGTTCCTCCGAATGTCGAGGTGGAATGTCTTTTCCTGTAGCTTGCATTCATTGCTCTGGGTCCTAGTCTCTGGAGCAGCAGAAAACAAGTTTGTTCCATCCTCAATAATCCCTTCAAATATTTAAACAAGGCTATCATATCACCTCTTAACCAGCTAACATACCCACCTTATAGGGCATGGTTTCCAGACCCTTCACCATCACCTTTACTGTCATGGCTCAATGCTATGGAATTCTGGGAAATGTAGTTTGTTGAGAGGAGAGCTCTCTGACAGAGAAAGCTAAATGTCTCACAAAACTACAGTTCCTAGAACTGCATAGAATTGAGCCATGGTATTAAAAATTGTTCCAAACTGGATTATTTTGGCAGTGTGGGTGTAGTTTTGGATTATTTCAATGCCTTAATCACTTTTAAAGTTAAGATCTTATTTTAACTTTAAAGTTTAAGGTTCTAAAGTTAAAAGTTAAAATCTGAAGATGAGGGTAAGAATATATTACATTCATATTTTTCATTCATGTTCATAGCATCCTCCACAAATTCCTATTTTGCCATGCCCTTGTGATGTGGAAGTGACCCTGAGTATTTAGCAGTGAAGCATAAGCTCTGGCAGGTTCCTCAAGCTGTTAAGCCTTTCAAGTACAGCTGCAGGAACATATGTCTGGTGTGCAAGGACTAGCTCAGCTAAGTACAAAGAGACTTGTCATTAGAAGCATAGCCACCAGGTGATGAAATGGCCATAGCACTTATGCATGGAAAGGTGCATTCTCCATGGATGGAGAAAGTACCCACATTGATGGCACTCCTGAAAAATGCCCATTCAATCGCTGCTTAAAGACCTCCAAAAAAGAAGAGTACATCACCCTTGTAGTGGGAACAAATGGATTCTGTCCCATAGTGCCTTTAGAACTTACAGGAGTCAGAGGAAACACATTTTTCACATAATACAAAGGATATGAAAAACAAAGATTGCCTAAGACATTTGCATTTTAGGCACACACCTTTATTTCTCCATGCCACTATCATGACTGTAAACAGCACTGGTAGGTTTTGACATGTTTTAATCAAGCACCCAACATGACAGTGGACAACGGTAGGTATGTGCAAACCAAAAGCAGCACTGTCTTTATGATACTACATTCATCTTGCTTCAAACGTCCTCTGTATTTAATTTATGAGCTGGTTTGCAGAAAACTGCCAGAGAATGTGGGATATCTTTTCAGTGCTCTTTGGCAGGAAACCAGAAACAGTTATCACTTATGTGTAGAACTGTATATCTTGCAAAGACTACAGAGGTAAACAAAACTTATTGGTAGAATACTTAGAAGTAAAGTACCAGTTTAGTGTAAGGAATGCCAATGAATTTATCCAAGCTTAGTTGGGGGGGGGGGGGGGGGCTGAGAGCTCATAAAGGTTTGCCTTAGAGAAGAAGCAAACTTCACAAGCTGGAAATGATTCCCTCATGTGAATAAAAATTCAAGCTGCTTCCTTCCCTATCTTCTATTAGTGTTGATGCCAACTCTGCTTAAGTGATAATTAAAGAGGAGAGTATTCATTTCTTATCTCCCCACCCCCCCTGCCGATGATTTCAGATCATTTCAGAGTAGAAGTGGAATTAATATTTTTAAAAAGCCCATCAAAACCCTGACAAAAAGAATCCTAAACTGATGAGAATCATCACAGTTCAAGAATTATTCTATGCAAAATTTGCATGTGGTTTTTGCACAGGGCAGAAAGAGCATTTTCTGTGCAGCAAACAGCTTTTTCTGCACAGAAAATAATACTTTTGCTCTGCAATACTATTTTCTGCACAAAAAATGTTTTCTGTGCAAAACACCCATGCACAAATTTTGTACAGAGTAAGTTTTGAATTATGATTAGGCTTTGGAAAAATTTGTTGTTTTTGAATTTCAGGATATTAGCGACAAATTCCTATTTATGTGTTTGTTAAAATATATTTCTAATTTGTATTGAAAATGTTCAGATGTGTCAATGGTTAACTAAGGTTTAAAATGGTTCCTGTTGCAGGCCAGAAAGTCTAGGCCTGGAAGAACAAGTCTTCAAGGACATTTGCTGAGACATAATATAAACAAAATGTATTATTGTTATGCTCTTGTGTAGTATGGTGACTTCATGGGAAAGAGGTGTGTCCACTTGGTGGGAAAGTTGATCTTCTGAGAGAACAAAGACTGATGTCATGTTCAAGTTTTTTTTCCTAGCATGGACTCTGAAAGAGAATAGTTGTATAGTAGCCTGCTGTGAGAGTGTAAATAGCAACAAAGTCAATAAACCCTCATTTTGAGTGAAAAATCTGTGTTGAAGTTACTTTGTTCCTGAGTAGCAGAGAAGACTGCATCTGTTCCAGTTGGTACCAGTTCAAACCACTGGCAGCACGAGATATCACCCATAACAAAGAGTTTTTCTAACAGTGTTAATCTGTGGTGCACTTGGGAGCATTCCTGTTTCTAGCTTTTGTATCAGGTTAAACAATATCATTTGAAGCAATAAGTACTAAGAGCCTACAAAAAACAAGAAATCATGGACCAAGATTATGATGGTGGAATTCAACCCTGCCTTTCCATTTGAAGTGATAACACAAGGTAGCCAAAAATGTAAACAGTAAAATACAAAACAAGCAAAGCATTTAAAAAACAAACAAAGCAGTGATAAACACAGACAAATCACCAGGTGAAACATCAATAAAATAAAATAAAATACCAGACAAATTAAATGCCTGCCAAAATTGATACATTTTAGGATGTGATGAAAAACTATGAAAAGGGAACCAGACAGAACAACGTTTCACAACCTACAGAAGGCTTTCTCATGGGTTCCCAGCTGCCAATTCCATTTTTAACTGAGGAAACTAAAGAATGGAAAAGATAGATATTACCATCTTTTAATATCTGATAATAAAAAAGATAATACAATGAAATGTACAGCCAGAAATGCATTGGGACTGAATGGTGCAAATTAAAACACAGAAGGAGGGAATCAAAGGGCATACAGTATTCCATTTGTAAATGTGTTCCTCAGTGAAGGAGCAGGAAATCCCTGTGGTTTGAAGCAAGGAGTAGTTTCAAGAGGTTGGTTTGACTAGGCCTCTTCCTTCTCAAACTTTCGTTTCTCTTTCCACAGCCAACTTCTAACTCACAGCTTGGTGTATCAGATGAGAGTGAACAATTAAAGAGACAAAGTACTGAAAAATACATAACAAAAGCCCTGCAAATGGGCACCAGGAGCTCCAGCGATGAAGCTGGCACATGTTAATGATGAACATGTTTTCAGTTAATTTTTAATGGGCCACAGCTAAAGTGATGGATCTGAGAAGCAAGACAGTGTCAGCTGGGAAGTGCTCCTGTTTAGGGAGGAGGCCTTCTCATTCGCTATGACAGCCCCTGCCTCCCTGTGCTGTTATTCACAGGTTCATTTCTTCAACTCAAGCTTTTAAGGGACACGGCTAAAATGGAATTTTGAGGTTTCTGTCACTCCGGATCCAGGATAAATCAGCTCAAGACCTCCAAGGAAACTCTGATAGAAGGCAACATTGCTTTGGGCACGTGTTTTCAGGAATTTCTTGTCCAAATGAAGCAGCTGTTTATTCATCTGGACACAAAAGCAAGTGCTCACATCTTTAATTTCTCCAATGTGTGGTTTCTCTTTCCCAGGTTATGCCTAAGCACTAGATCTTTTCTATGTCTATTAAAAATGTTCAGTGCTCCACTGAAAACGGGTGCCAGTCAGCAAAGCATAATGTGTTTGACCAGGATTTGGGAGACCAGAGTTCAAATGACCTTAAGCAAATCAGAGGATTACAATAGCAAACCCCTCTGAACAAACCTTGTCAAGAAAAGATAGTGATCAGGTTTTATTAGGGCCTCTATAGGTCAGAAACAACCTGAAGGGAAACAACAACAAAAAACAACAATAATCCCTCTCAAATACCTGGTGTCACATATGGAAAAAATGGAAGATTAGTTGGTGTCCTTTAACTTTTTAAAGTTTGCTTAAACCTATTATGCTACAGCCTGCCTGGTTTGTACTTATCACCGTGGATAGTAGAGCATTGTATAGGTTTGTTTGTTTGTTTATATTATTTGATTTATATCCAACCTTTCTCCAATTCAATTCAGATCCAATTCAACTCCCCCTCCCCCAATAACCTCAACAGTACATTAACAGCAAAAAGTGGACATGCCATATAGATATATATAGATTAAATCTGGACATCTCATATCAGTACAAGGAAATACATCTGCATGAACATCAGTGTCCTGACAGAAGTGGGTTTTCAGCCCTGGGTTCCATGGATCACTAGGTCTTGATATTTTCCTCTACTGATTGATTGATTTCTCTTGTTTATACTTGCCCTTTCAATAAATACTCAAGACTACTTGCAAAATAAATAAATTCAGTATGCAGTAATTAAAATATTCTTGTTTCCCATGCCATAACTTGGACCTGTTTCTGAAGAGGCATTTTGACCCACAGTAACATATGTTAATAGATGGGCAGGTACAATGAGTTCACACATGCATGTCCATCACTCAGAGCCCCTCAGAGACATGCTTAGCTTGCATGTGTGAAGCTGACATCACAGATAAACACTATGCACTCTGTACAGAATTTCAATATGATCTCACATATGGAGTGAGTGAAGTAAAAGCAAGGCAGAGTGATGCTCTCATGAAAGGACTCATTTGTTAATTCCATTATATTTTCCACCAGAGAGGTACCATTTGAATATTTCACCTCAGGCACCAAAATGTCTCGGTGTATCTCTGGGACTAGCCACACATCTTCCAACCCCACACCATGGAGCAGCAAGTTCCATTTGCTGTGTGTACACTTGAACACAGCAATCATAACAGAAAAGGGACAGCATGAAATTACTGAATGACAAATAGGTTTTAGGACTTTATCACACAGTTTAAAAATCCAAATTATTGCTGCCAAACTCAATTCAAATTCGGGATACATCCGGATTTTATCGCACACGTTTTTGCCACTGATGCCATTTGGTGGGTGCATCAGGCCAATTTGCAAAGCCAGTAAGGTCCTGGCTTTGAAAAGAGGCCAGCTGAGCTTGGATTCTAGCCAGACATTACTGGGATGCACCCGCCCAGTGGCAGTGGTGGCAAAAGCATATCCAATAAAATCCAGATATATCCTGAATTGGAATTGAATTCGGCAGCAGTAATTCAGATTTTTAAAGTGTGTGATAACTTCCTTAGACATAATTACATAGCAACATGAGCTTTGCAGAAATGCAGATCTCTATTTGGTGGAAAGGTGCAAGTCCCACATTTATCCTAGATTCATCATGTGATCCCAGGTTCCTCATTAGTAAAACATTGTCACTACTGCAGTTACACACTAGGCTGAAGTGCTGCCCCAAGCTGCATGAATCCCACCAGTTGGAACTTTCCTCCTTCATCCTCAGCTTACTTGATTTGCTGCAAACTCAGTTCAAAGTGCAAAAGTAGTTTGAATTCATCTAGCTCAGCAAAAGAAGAAAGAAGAGGAGGGGCTGGAATCTT
Organism: Sceloporus undulatus; assembly: GCF_019175285.1. NCBI lineage: Eukaryota > Metazoa > Chordata > Lepidosauria > Squamata > Phrynosomatidae > Sceloporus > Sceloporus undulatus. The sequence continues at coordinate 54,871,568 of NC_056522.1, forward strand.
GTCCTTCCCAATAGATTCAAACAAAAGCAAGCTGCTGCAGTCTCTTCTAACTTAACTGTTCTTTTTCATTAATAACATTTCCACACATGTCTCAGTTTTCATCTGTGTGAAACTTTGGAAGACATTCTGTAGGTGCATAGGGGACCAGCTATGGGATTCAAGCAGCAAAAGTGGTGCCTTAATTAATGCCATCAGTCTGCTTGGTGCAGCACAGAACACAGAAGTGATGAACAAAAATTACAATATTATCAGTTTATTGGTATTCTCCTCCACAGAGGCATTGGACTCTTTGCCACTATCCCATGAATGAAAACTGGCTCTAAAATTACTCTTTATTCATGGGATAACAACATGATTATGGTGATGTCATGCGACATCATCTGATAATATTCAAGCAATTGTGCAGTAGTGATGGGAGCATCCTGCTATGCTCCTATAATTTTTCACGATGTGAAAGAGTCCAGTGTCTCTGTGGAGGGGATTATCATTAAGATGATAATATTGTAATTCTTGTTCATCACTTCTGTGCAGCACCACGCAGATTTATGACATTAATTAAGGCACCACTTTTGCTTCTTGAATCCCATAGCTGGTCCCCTATGCACCCATTTTATTCTAACAACAAATCCTGTGAAGTAGTCTATGGAATGCTTTCCATTAATGGTTCCCATTCTCATTGTGGGTAGAGCATTAGACTAGGAGCTTTGAAGACCTGTTCAAATTGCCACTCCACCATAATGCTTATTGGATGACCCTGAGCAGCCACAATCACTCAGCCTAACCTACCTCACAGAAATGTTGTTCTGAGAATAAGAGAAGGAGAAGCATATATACTACTTTGAGTTTCTTGAAGGAGAGATGGAATAGAGAGTTGCCAGAAAAAGACTATTCCAGGCCCTGAGAATTAAGCACCAAAACCTGAAACCTGACAAAAAGCCCAAGGGTTGTTACAGAGCAAGGGTCCTGGTAATATTACAAAGATGATGTTACAAAAGGCAGCCTGTGGGACATCATGAAGAAGTACTGCATATATTAAGCTTCAACCACAATTGCACAGAGTATGCGATTCATCCAAAGCACCAGGTCTAACAAATGAGAGGGGAGAAATATGTACATACTTTTCAAGGTAGTGTTCATACCCTGAGATTCCTCCCCCTTGCCCTGAGCACTGGAGAAAAGTACCCAGATCCTGATCATAGAAGAAGGCCCAAACCCTAGTGGGACATAAATGTACATTTTAATTATTCTTCTCTTCCTCAAAGCTTGGCTTTCTTCCATTTATTTTCTCATCCTAAGTAAGAGGCCAAGCAAGAAATATCCTGAAATAAATTATGCACAAAGTCAACAGATCTCTTCATTGAAAAATGGACTTTCTGAACTTGTTTGTTTATTTGTTTGTTTTCTTGTTGATTTGCTGGTTTATTTATAGGGGGAGGAGTGTTGGTCATGCTCCATCTGATTTCAGCTGTGAGGTCCTCAGAGCACAGTCTGGTTGTGAATAATAATGAGGCAATGAAAGGGATCAAAGTAGTGAAATCTTGCTTCTCACGTATTTGCGCCAGCCTTGATCTTGACAAGAGCTCCCAGTTTATTTTTTGTAGATGGCAGAACTTACTGCCATCCAGAAAAACTGTATGCAACCTTGTCACATAGCTGCAGGCGGCTCAGTGTTGGCCTAGCATGCCATTCCATAATAAATGAAGCAAGGAGGATTCCTTTTGTACATGTCGAGTGACTGTGAATTTAGGAATCACAGGCCTGTGTGTCCTGTTACAGAAAATATATTTCTGAGAAATTTCACACATCCTATTGCAATTCTGTTGTCTGTTGTTATTGTTGTGTGCTTTCAAGTCATTTCAAACTTATGGTGACCCTAAGGAGAACCTAGCATAGGGTTTTCTTGGCAAAAGTTGTTCGGAGGAGGTTTGTCATTGCCTTCCCCTAAGGCTGAGAGCATGTGACTTGCCCAAGGCCACTCAGTGGGTCTCATGGCCAAGCCAGAAATAAAACTCCGGTCTCCACGACCAGAGTGTGGTCAAGATAACAAAAATTATTAACTTGAAAGAAACACAAGCTAGGAGAGCTGCAGTAGTTTGCTTATGCTTATGCTTACTGGGAACAGCAAGATACTGCTCTCCATCTCACATCCCTCCCCCTGCCAGTGAATTTAATGCAAAGTACTTTTGCATTTGTAATATAACCAGTTACTTTTCTCTATCAGTTCTATGAATAACAACTGCTAACATCTTTTAAACATGAAATGAGTAACAGAACTAATTACTTTTGCAAGCAGTGGAGATTATCAAATGGGGGAAAATCGGAGACAAAGAGAAACATACTCCCGGGATTGCGCTGAAGATTTTCAGATGACAGTGTGCTTATCCAGGACTTAACCCATGAAGAACCAGCAATACTCCAGCAACAAACCATTCACAGGACTTCCCTGTGAATGGTTTGTTGCTGGAGCACTGCTGGTTCTTCATGGGTTAAGTCCTGGATCAGCGTGATATGTCTGAAAACCTTCAGCACAATTGTGCTACTTTGCTGGGAGTATGCCTTTTACTACCAGCTTTTTTTCCCATCTGATAATCTATCTCAAGTTCTGTCTGCAAGCAACCAGTATCAAAAGCCAGGAAACCTGAGGTCTCAAAAACCAGGAAACTTGAGTTATAACTTTAACAGTTATAATTTTAACTTTGAGTTATAACTTTAACATTGCACTTGTTCAAAGACAACTGATATACGTTAACCTTACAAAATCATATGTGCTGTCCCAATGGGATGAACTAGCCTAAATGAAAGAGACCTGTTATAGCCAGATTGTGAGTTCACAGAAACAGCAAGATTTTAACAAAGGGCTTTCCTGTTTCAAATAGGGCCAAGACATTGCATCAAGAAACATGACATAAAGTCTTCCTGCACTGCACTGCAGTAAAAATCCAAATTGAGACCATTTTTATTGCCATGTCTCAGTGCTATGGAATCCTGGGATTAGTACTTTGCTGTGGCACCAACAAATGACTTGAAGGCACACAACAACAACAACAACAACAACAACAACTGTGCCTAACAAGATGCCAGCTATGGTCTGTTAGGAGTTTATCACACGAGATGCTAAGTGCCCAAATCTCATGCAGAAACGGGATTTAAATTCCGGAAAAAATCCACAAAAGTGGGATCATTTTCAGATAACATCGGGGGCTCTGAGCATTTATCCAACATTAACCTGCAAATAAAGTGGACAAAATTGGCCACTTTTTACTTTGGGGGAAATCCCGAAAGTAAAAAGCAGCCAATTTTGTTCACTTTCTGTGCAGGTTGATGTTGGATAAATGCTCAGTGCCCCCAACATCATCTGAAAATGATCCCGCTTTGTGGGATTTGTCCACTTTCTGTGCAGGATGCCCCCCAATGTCGTCTGAAAGAGAACCCGGTTTTGCAGGATTTTCCTGATTTAAATCCTGTTTCTGCACGGGATAAACTCCATGTGATAAACGACTTAGTCACAAATCAGCCACATTCATTTGACAAAGACCCAACCTCCAGGTTTATCAGACACTGTCCATGACTCACCAGATTGCCCCTAGCTCTAAACCTATCTGTAATGCTCTACCTATGACCCTCTTGATTCTGAGAATCTCTCCTCAGCTATGAGGATCTGGGCTGAGAATCTCTCCTCAGTTTTGCCCTGAGGAGGACAGTATTTTGTTTTAAAACACAAACTGGAAATCCTAATAGTTTTACATTGTATATAACAGGATTAGCTTGGCTGTAAAAGAGAGAATGAGCCTCGTCACAAACATGTCTCATTTGATCTACTTGAAAAATCAGTCATACTTCCTTTGACCACAATCTCAGCTCTGGTAACAAATTGATACCAAAAACCCAGAGGAGAGAATAATGTCACAGTAGCTGAAGTGAGAGGACTTAGGGAACGAACCTAATTTTAAAAATTGACTGCACAGCTCAGTTTCATGACATAACATATCACTTAGCAATAATTTAATCATTTTCCTCCTTCTCACTCACAGACCAACTTCTTCTTGCAATATAAAAGTACTCAGAAGTAACAGAAATGTTGATTATCTCCACAGCCAGCACCATGTTCTGAGCACTTGCCTCTCTGTGTGGTAGGACCACAGTGAAGAAGAAGGTACCTTACAAAAGCATCTCCCCACTCCATACCCTACCTTGACTATTGCCTTATGAATGTCACCTGGGTGGCTGCTTCCAGGCACGCAAGCAAGTGGCTTGCACCAGCCACCAGTGCAAAACCATAAGGAAATCAGGCCCACCATAGGATTGCTATTCCTCTATTATTATTACAATTTTTAATGATTAGCTTTGAATAGGGAAAAAAATCCTTTAAATCACCTTGCAGTGCAGAGGCTGCTGCCATGGTTACAATTACCGGATAGCCAGTATTAGCAGCAAAATCACAACCCCAAGAGAGTGTTGAGCTGGCAAACTACACCATCATTGTACACAGTCAATCACTGTGCTAGTAAACAGACTGGAGATTTTAATCCTGTGGTACATGGATGCTGGGGTTCCAAGGATGGGCTTCAGGGGGTCCATGAACTGAAGATGATACTTCTGTTTCTTTCATGTTATGTTGTGAATTGAGTTTTAGTGTCTCCCCCCTCTCTATGACCCCACAGAAAGCTAAGAATTTCCTTTGTGTTCTGAAAGCATAGCTTGAAAAGTTACTTTAAAGTAATTCATTGTCATTATACACTGATATTCTGTATTGCTGTTACAGATTTGTAACCCAAGACTACAGACATTATTGCACAAATCCTGTTCTAATCACAATCGCATTAATGAAAGGAAATGCATGCATACTGGTTTGGAAGGACTCCCTATCACACAGTTGTACATTCCCTTCTGCACTCATCCTTAAACTCACCTTCCTGCCCTATGCCCTACCTTGCATTTCTTTTAGAACATTTAAAATTATTTTGTAAGCTTGCTTGTAACCTGGAGTGATTAATAACAACAACAACACATAGTAGTATTTATTTCTTACCCACCTCTCCCCATGGAGTTACAAAATAAATAAATATATAAATAATAGCTCAATCCTGCCCCCAGAACTAGTTTATTAACTGCTATAGGTACATGTTTTAAAAACTATTATAGCTTCCCCGCTTCCCCATAACTAAAGTAGTTATTTTTTTAATTCACTTTTTTAAAACTTGGAGTGCTACAAGCTACTGGCTTATGGTACAAAACACACTCTTTCCTCCCCACTGTTTACCTCATTATCACCTCAACACTCACAACACAACAAAGGACACTATGTCAGTAATCGCACCAAACATTTCTCCTCCACCATTTACTGAGACCACACCCCAGTAAAGCTAAAGGTCACTGGAAAAAATCACTGGAAAAGGATTGAAGCTATCTCTCATTAAATTAGAATGATGATGTAACTTCCTTATTCCTTTAATTGTTGCAAAACAGATTAAGTAAAGCAACCTGGCCATGGAAATTCACTGGCTGACCATGGGCAAGTCACATTTTCTTAGCATCAGAGAAAGGCAATGGCAAACCCCTGCTGAACAAATCTTGGCAAGAAAATCCCATGATAGCCTCACCTTAGGGTTGTCATAAGTCAGAAATGACTTGAAGGAACACAACAACAAGTTTTTTTCAAAATAACGAATTACTTTCAAATTCTATATGAACTTACAGAAGTCCTGTTTTAGCACAGAATCATAGAGTTGGAAGAGACCACAACGGTCATCCAGGCCAACTCCCTGTCATGCAGAAAGACTCAAAGCACTCCCAACAGATGGTCATCCACCCTCTATGTACAAACTTCAAAAGAAGAAAACTCCACCACACTCCAAGGGAGAGTAGTCCACTGTCAAACAGCTCTCAGTGTCAGGATGTTCTTCCTAAAGTTTAAGTAGAATCTTTTTTCCCCCCTGTAGTTTGAATTCATTGCTTCATGTCCTAGTCTCTGGAGCAGCAGAAAACAAGCTTGCACCATCCTCAATATGACATCCCTTCAAATATTTAAACATTGCTATCATGTCACCTCTTAACCTTCTCTTCCCCAGACTAAACATAAACAGCACCCTCAGCTGCCCTATATAAGGCATGGTTTCCAGACCTTCCACCATTTTGGTCACCCTCCTCTTGACATGCTCAAGCTTGTTAACATCATTCTTGAATGGTGGTGTCCAGAAATGGACACAGTATTCGAATATTCCAGGTGAGGTCTGACCAAAGCAGAATAGACTGAGTTTTGGCATATAAAATCAGCCTATACTATTTGTCAAAATTCATTCCCCAGTATAGCTGAAAAATGATAATTCAACACTAGGATGCCACTAGGCTGAAAAGGCTGCTATAGAGGGACCGAGTGTATGAATCCTCAAAGCAAATGTGGAAGATCTATGAACTGCCAACCTCTAGTTTATATTCAACAAGCTCTTTCCCATTTCTGCCCTATGACTTGCCCCCTCCTCATGGAAATTCTGGTAATGATGTAAAATAAGCCCAGGCCCAACTCTGAGTAGACCTTTTGTGACATTCATTCTTAAGTATAGGCAATTGCAATGAAATAAAATTGCAACAATGATGTCTCTGTTGTCTGACACATGAAAGTTTAATGAAAGCTTATAGTATCTATTTTATTACTCAAATTCACAGCAAAGGACACTATGTCAGTAATCGCCCCAAAACATTTCTCCAGATCTCTGGATTTTCAGTAGAACCTCAGCAGCATGTTTATTGGTTTGTTTTCACGGAGGAATTGATGCAGAAGCAAAGATTAATCAATGAAAGATGAGAATACTTTTTCCATAACAACAAGGACGTTTTTCAACATAAGGCAGGTCTGCAGCCAGATTCCATTTCAGGCAGTCAGAATAGATCATACCAATCCAGGTATGCGTGATTATCAACAAGAAGCACAATAGATAAGAAAAATTACATGTTTGGGTGGCAGTTTCTATGGTATCAGCTCTAAAGTACTCTACTTCGGCATAAAATCATTGTAGCAAAGAAGGCTAACCTCTCCTCCACCAGTCTAATCAAGTCCACTGAGGTTCCAAGTCTGCCCCACAGAAACTCCTAGATCCTTTTGCAAGCCCCATGTCTGGTGTGGGGAGATTCCTCCCATATGTTGGTAGCCTTCCCAGTCAGGACACTGAAGATCCCCATTAGTTGTTTTTCACCCACTGCACATCCTCCCCAATGCAAGAAGGTACAGGTCAGGAAAAGCAACTTTCATTTAAGTGCCCGATGTAGGACAGCATATGCTATTGTTGCTTCAGTCAGAGACCCAAGTTTACTTCACACTGTATGTGTTCTATTGAATTTGCTGTCTTTTGACACTGTATGATAGAACACATACAGTGAAAACATTAAAAAATGATATTTAAATAGTATTAAACAATAACAGAATCAAAAAAAATTTAAAATCTTACTTTAAAACATGCAAGCTATTCTTAATTGCAAAAAAAAAAAAAACCTGTGTGAAGTAAACTTGGGTCTGTGACTGGGGCAACGATAGCATATGCTGTTCTATCTCAGGCATTTAAATGAAAGTTGCTTTTCCTGACCTGTACCTTGAGTGGTTGCTCTTGTGTGCCTTCAAATTGTTTCTGACCTATGGCAGCCCTAAGGCAAACTAATCATGGGGTATCCTTGGCAAGTTTTTTTCAGAGCTGGTTTGTTTTTTTCTTGCTTTGAAGTTGAGAGTATATGACATGCTCAAGGTCATCCAGTAGGTTTTCATGGCTGACTGGGGATTTGAGTGCTAGTCTCCAGAGTTATAGTCCAACACTCAAACCACTACACCACACTGGCCTTGAGTTCTAGTCTGTGGAAAAGGCAGGATGTAAATTAAATATGGATGGATGGATGGAGCAAAACTAGCTCCCTGGCTATCTGCACAGTCATTTCAGCAACCACCACTACAGCCAGGCTAGCTACACTGCACATTTGCTTTCCCTAAATACAGGAAGGCCCATGCATAGTGAAAAAGCTTGCAGGACAAAACTGGGACCCAATGATTCCAGAGGCTATAGCCATTATGCCCTGGTGTCATCTGGCAAGCAAAGGGGGTGTGTGGATGGTTATTACCACCACTCAAATAAAGTTCCTCACACCTGCACTATAGCAAGGTATGGAATCACAACTGTGTACGCTGCCTGTTCAATAGTTCTTGGGAAACATTGGCTGGAATCCTGTTGGTGCCTTACCCATGTAAAGGTTCTCTTCTGGAACAGTCTTCTGGAACCCGAGGGAACAGTCGCTGCTAAGCCTTGGAGGAGGCGTGTGGTCGTAGTGGGGGACTCCTTGCTGAGGGGTACAGAAGCAGTGATATGTAGGCCTGACAAGATGTCTCGAGAGGTGTGTTGTCTTCCAGGTGCAAAGATCCGTGATGTGACAGAGAGGCTGACAAGACTAGTTAAGCCTACTGACAAATACCCCTTCCTTTTGGTCCACGTGGGAACTAATGATACTGCAAGACACAGCCTTCAGAACATCAAAAAGGATTACGAGGCGCTTGGTAGGAAGCTGAAAGGAATGGATGTACAGGTTGTCATCTCGTCTCTTCTGCCAGTTGAAGGGCATGGTCCAGGAAGGGAGAGGAAAA
>NC_056522.1:54880284-54913328 GCF_019175285.1 Sceloporus undulatus
GGGGGTTGGACTGGATCGCCTAGTGGTCTCTTCCAACTCTATGATTCTATGATTCTATGATTTTTGTCCAACGTGCCATGGGCACATTCAGTGCAAGATTGTTGAAATAAGTGTTGTGCATGCAGCACCTTTGCCTGTGATGTACTTGTGCATTGTATATGAATGTGCATAGCTTAATGATGCACAAGCACATTTGGGTGTGCATTCGGTTGCATGTTTGGTGATGGCTCAATTGCACAACATTTAGTAACTCCACATGCAGAGACTTACATGATGCAACCCTAATGTGCAATCTTGGTCATCATGAGGCTTACTTCATATATGAAGTCAGAGGCATAATGGCAGTTGCTTTTATTTATTGCTGTGTGAAAAGTTGTTCTACCTTGCAAGATGTTTGTACAATGTGACTGCTCCCTTGTGACTCTGGTGATTTGAATTACATCAGCAAGACACAGTTTTGTTTGCAAATACTATAGCTTCCAGAGCAGGCATAGAAGAGTTGAATACATTAAAACCATGAATATTCATAAAAGGTAATGGGTAATCAGACTGATGGCTAAATAGCAGAAACAGCTGTGATAAGAAAAAATCTTAATGCCCATATTTAAACTGTTTCTTGAATATGATCTTTGAATATAACTATACTGGGGACATTTTCAGTTATCACACACAGTGAAGATTAGCCTGTTTTGTAATTTGTTTTAGCAGGGCTGCTTTTCAACATAATATTATCTGACATGTGGCTAATATGAAACCCATGATGGTTCAAATTAGTTGTAGGTATCATGTTATGGTTACATTTTGAGTCTTGTTTTGTTTCTTGTTGGCAGCTGAAATAGATTTCAGGCTAAATGGATGGAGGAAAAGGGAAGAATTAAGAGCACAGCAGCAGTAACTGCCACATGTAGTGATGAGAGAAGGATGCAGGAGACATAAGGTACCTGGCTATTGTAAATCCCTGCTGGAACCAAGGAACTGTGGGAAGGGGTGTGGTAAAAAGCACCTGTGCACAGGTAATATTCCTCCTCCGCCCTCAGTTGCTGAATTCTAGCAGGAATTCAAAACAATAGCCAGGCATCTCATAGCCTCTGTCCTCTTCTCTCTCAGCACTTTGTGAGAGTCACAAACCTCACTGTGGCTGCATCTGCATGACACAAATAATGCAGTTTGGCACCACTTTAACTGCCAGTGTTCTAGAATTCTGGGATTTGCAGTTTTGTGAGATAGAAAGCCTTCTTTGTTAGAGAGCTCTGGTGCCACAACAAACTACAAATCCCAGAATTCCATAGCATTGAGCCACGGCAGTTAAAAGTGTTGTCAAGATTCATTATTCCTGCAGTACAGATTCAGCCTGTGTTTCTAATTATTCCCTGTTCCTCTTTTTGTGGCAAAGATTGGGGGAGGATTTAGCTTGTATAGGTACAAAACTGCCCTAATCCTTCTCTCAGGAGATGGAAAGTGATACTGGTAAAATGCAGATATTGCTCTCACCCACTAAGAACAGACATAAGCATCAAGATAAGCTCCTCATTCATTACAACAGGAGTCCTGCTTCTGATGGTGAAAGGGGATGGGGTGGGGGGATGACCTAATCCATCATCAGCTAAATAGACCTCCTACAACAAATTCGGTGGTTAGTTGTTAAGGTGGGCTAGATGGGGGGCTGCTAGCTGTTACAATGGGATGTGTCACTGAGTAGGATTAGTTAATACAGAGCAGTTATGGATCTGTAACTCTAATTTACAAATCTGAAATACTGAATATCAGCCATAATGCACATATTTTTTAAGTTTAAATGTTAAGTATTGTCACTTTGCCACTAATTTTAAATTTAATGAAGGATTGGAGAGGGCTAGACAGCTGTTTCTGGACAGTAACCCCTGTGTATTGTGTCTGAATGCCGAACTATTAATTGTTTCATCTGTCTTCTGAACTCCAGTCAAGTACTTAGGTCAGCCTTCCCCAACCTGCCCTGCTCCAGATTTGTTGGACTACAGTTCCCATCATCTTCATCAAACTTGTCAATTAGATGATGAGAACTGTAGTCCAATATATCTGGAAGACACAAGATTGGAGAAGGACTTTTTAAAGGAATTGGATGTACTGTGGGCCTTTGGTATCCACTAGGAGTTAGTTCCAAGAATCCCTGTGGATACCAACATCCATGGGTGTTCAAATCCCATTAAATACAAAGGTCGCATAGTGAAATTACGTCCCTTATATAAACGGTAAAAACAAGGTTTGCTTTTGGAATTTATATTATATTTGAATATTTTAAAGCCATTGATTGTTGAATCCGTGCATAAAAAATGCAAAGATGCAGAGGGCTGACAGTAGGTTTAACTTAGAATCATAGAATCATAGAATTGGAAGAGACCACACGGGCCATCCAGTCCAACCCCCCTTCCATGCAGGAAATCCAAATCAAAGCATCCCTGACAGATGGCCATCTAGTCTCTGCTTAAAGACCTCCAAAGAAGGAGACTCCACCACACTCCGAGGGAGTGTGTTCCACTGTCAAACAGCCCTTACTGTCAGGAAGTTCTTCCTAATGTTCAGGTGGAATCTCTTTTCCTGTAGCTTGCATCCATTGTTCCGGGTCCTGTTCTCTGGAGCAGCAGAAAACAAGCTTGCTCCCTCTTCAATATGACATCCCTTCAAATATTTAAACAGGGCTATCATATCACCTCTTAACCTTCTCTTCTCCAGGCTAAACATCCCCAGTTCCCTGAGTCATTCCTCATAGGGCAAGGTTTCCAGACCTTACACCATTTCAGTCGCCCTCCTCTGGACACGCTCCAGTTTCTCAATGTCCTTTTTGAACTGTGGTGCCCAGAACTGGACACAATATTCCAAGTGGGGCCTGACCAGAGCACAATACAGTGGCACTATTACTTCTCTTGATCTAGACACTATACTTTTATTGATGCAGCCTAAAATTGCATTGGCCGTTTTGGCTGCTGCATCGCACTGTTGACTCTTGTTCAACTTGTGGTCTACTTGGACTCCCACATCCCTTTCACATGTACTTTCATTCAGCAATGTGTCTCCCATCCTATATCTGTGCATTTCATTTTTCCACCCTAAGTGCAATACCTTACATTTCTTTGTGTTGAATTTCATTTTGTTAGCTTTGGCCCAGCTTTCTAGGCTATTCAGATCATTTTGAATGTTGATCCTGTCCTCTGGAATATTAGCTATTCCTCCTAATTTGGTGTCATCTGCAAATTTGATAAGTATGCCCCCAATTCTGTCATCCAGGTCATTGATAAAGATGTTGAATAACACTGGGCCCAGGACAGAGCCCTGTGGGACCCCACTGGTCACTCCTCTCCAGGCTGAAAAGGAGCCATTGTTGAGCACCCTTTGGGTTTGGCCAGTCAACCAATTACAGATCCATTTAACAGTTCCTTTGTCTAGTCCACATTTTACAAGCTTGTTTGCAAGAATGTCATGGGAAACCTTGTCAAAGGCCTGAATGAAATCAAGATATACTATATCCACAGCATTCCCTTCATCTACCAAGCTGGTAATTTTATCAAAGAAAGAGATCAGATTTGTCTGGCATGACTTCTTTCTCTGAAACCCGTGTTGACGTTTTGTGATTATGGCATTGCCTTCTAGATGTTCACTGACTCTCTGTTTAATGATATGCTCCAGAATCTTTCCTGGTATTGATGTCAGACTAACTGGATGATAATTGTTGGGATCCTCTTTCTTCCCCTTTTTGAAGATGGGGACAACATTTGCCCTCCCCCAGTCTGCTGGGATTTCTCCTGTTTTCCAGGAGTTTTCAAATATGATTGCCAAATGGCTCTGATATTACATTTGCCAGTTCTTTTAGTACCCTTGGATGAAGTTCATCTGGTCCTGGAGACTTAAATTCATTTAGATTAACATGGTATTCCTCTACTATCTCTTTACTTATTCTGTGCTGAAATTCCCCTATTCTGTCCTCTGCTCCATTATCCTCAGGTTGAGCACCCTTTGCCTTTTCTGAGAAGACTGAGGCAAAGAAGGTGTTGAGTAATTCTGCCTTTTCTCTGTCTTCTGTTAGCATTTTGCCATCTTCTCCACGCAGTGGCCCTACCGTTTCCTTCTTCTTCCTTTTGCTGCGGACATATCCAAAAAATCCCTTTTTAATCTTTTTAACCTCTCTAGCAAGCCTGAGTTCATTCTGCGCTTTAGCTTTTCTGAATTTACCCCTACAAGTGCCTGCTATTTCTTTGAATTCTTTTTTTTGTGATTTCCCCCTTTTTCCATTTCTTATACATGTTCTGTTTCAAACTCCGCTCAGTTGAAAGTTCCTTAGTCATCCATCCTGGTTTCTTGAGACACCTCCCATTTTTCTTTCTCACTGGAACTGTTTGAAATTGTGCCTTCAGTATCTCTCTTTTGAGAAACTGCCATCCGTCCTGAACTCCCTTCCCTTTTAGTATTTCTGACCATGGGATCACCCTCAATACTTCTCTAAGTTTACTGAAATCCGCTCTCCTAAAGTCTAGAATGCATGTTTGACTATGCCTGGCTTCTCCTTTCCATTGTATAACAAACTCCAGGAGAACATGGTCACTTCCACCTAATGATCCCACCACTTGCACCCCATTCACCAAGTCATCCTTGTTGGTTAGGATCAGATCCAAAATAGCTGACCCCCTTGTTGCCTCTTCCACCTTTTGGACCATGAAACTGTCTTCCAGGCAAGTGAGGAATTTGCTAGGCCTTGAGGATTTTGCTGAGTTTGACTTCCAGCAAATATCAGGATAGTTGAAGTCGCCCATCACTACTACATCTCTCTTTTCTGACTGTGTGGTCATCTGTTCTAGAAAGATATCATCCAATTCCTCAGTCTGACTTGGGGGTCTGTAGCAGACTCCCACCATAACATCCTTGTTGTATCCCTCCCCTTAAATTTTTATCCAGATGCTCTCCACCTGGCTTCCATGATTGATGTCCAGGATCTCTTCACTGGTGTAAATATCTCTGACATATAGTGCTATTCCTCCTCCTTTCCTGTTTGGCCTATTTCTCTTAAAAAGGTTATACCCCTCTATTTCCACATTCCAATCATGAGACTCATCCCACCATGTTTCAGTGAGGCCTATTATATCATATTTGCTTTGTTGTACTAGGAGTTCAAGTTCATCTTGCTAATTTCCCATGCTCTGTGCATTAGTGTAGAGACATCGCAGACCACCTGTCCCATTTACTTGCTGCTTGTGCAAGTTTTTTTGCCTCCCACTGTTGGGTCCTTGCACTTTTTTTCTTGTTTCCTCTATGTCTGTTTGACTATTTTCTCCAGCCCTTTCGCTTTCCTTAATATTGTCTCCCTTCCTCACGGAACTCAGTTTAAAGCCCTCCTGATCAAGTTCTTGAGACTGGTGGCAAAAACATTTCTTCCAACTTCTTCACTTCTGCAGGTAAAGGTCTATCTCAGGGGTCGGCAACCCCCGGCCCACGGGCCGTATGCAGTCCGCGGAGGTGGCAAGACCACCGGCTCCATCCCGGTTTTGCCACCGCCGCCGCCAAGGCCGCCTCCTCCTCCTCCTCCTCCTCCTCCTCCTCCTGGGCAGCGCACGGGGCTAGGACGGAGGAGCTCGTCCCCTTTGGGGACGGGCTCCTCTTGAGTGCACCGCCCAGGAGGAGGAGGAGGAGGAGGAGGAGGAGTATTTCCGCGGGCTCCTTCTTGGCCCATGCGGCCCCAGGCCTCTCCCTCCGGAGGGAGGCCTGGGGCCGCAAGAGCCCAAATGGAGCCCACAGAAGGGCCTGCCGCCTCCGCGGGCTCCCCCCAGGACCCTTGCGGCCCCAGGCCCCTCCCTCCAGAGGGAGGCCTGGGGCCGCATGGGCCGAGAAGGGGCCCACGGAAGCAGCCTGCCACCTCCACGGTCTCCCCCCACAGCCCTTGTGGCCCCAGGCCTCTCTCTCCGGAGGGAGGCCTGGGGCCGCATGGGCCGAGAAGGGACCCGCGGAAGCGGCCTGCCGCCTCCACGGGCTCCCCCCAGGGCCCTTGCGACCCCAGGTCTCTCTCTCCAGAGCGAGGCCTGGGGCCGCATGGGCCACAAAGGGGCCCGCGGAAGCAGCCTGCCACCTCCTGGGCTTCTCCATGGCCCTTGGAGCCCTTTCGGCCAAAGGGAAGAGCCGAAGGGAAGGGCCTGGGACGGGTGCCCAAGCCCCTTCCCTTCAGCCTCCCTCCCCTTCGGCCGAAAGGGCCCCTTGGAACACTTTTGGCCGAAGGGAAGAGCCGAAGGGAAGTGCCTGGGATGGGTGCCCAAGCCCTTCCCTTTGGCTGAAAGGCCCCCTTGGAGCCCGTTCGGACGAAGGAAGGGACCAAGGAGGAGAGGGCGGGCACACATGTCCTCCTCCCCACGGGGCTTCGGTGGAAGCTCTGCCCCCAGCATGCGGCTCCACCCCTGGAGGGTGGAAGCTCCACCCCGGCACACGGCCCTGCCCCCGGAGGGTGGCAGCTCCACCCCCCCAGCTTTGGCCCCCCCAGTTGTCTGAGGGACAGCAACCCGGCCCCTGGCTCAAAAAGGTTGCCTACCCCTGGATCTGAAGAAATTTTGCTGTTCATGGCAAGGAACAGGGTGGCATCTCCTCCCATTCCATGGGCTGTCAAAACCCAACTGGACTGGTATTTGAATCTGTCTTCAATGCTGGCAATGAGACAGTATTCTTCACAGGCTGGTTTAGGGCACCCAAGAATGGCCACATGCTGCATCATCTTCATCACCCTGCTGCTTCATTATTGTGCATTTTGAAGCATCCTGTCTGCAACAACAAAACTTACAAAGTTGCTCAACCAGCTTACTGCAGTTGTTCCTCCATATTTGCTGGGGTTAGAGACACAGGACTCCGAAAAAGGAAAAACAGCAAATAAAAAAACACTGTTGTTTTTTTTTACCTGAAAGAGCACCTCTCTGGGAATCTCTAAGTCCTCCAGTACAACTCTGTGGTTAACATCTGCTAGGTGTTTACCACAGAATTCTTGTAGAGGACCTACCAATGCCTAGAGAAGTATTCTCTTTAGGAATCTCTAGGGACTTTATCACACAGGGGAAAGTTGGGGGGGGGGGAGAAGGGCTTTAAACTGACATTATCACGTGAAAATTGTGCGATCATTGTGAAGATTTTCACACACATCGCGATTAAAGGGGATGTTATCCTGGCAATAACTAGGTAATAACCATTCCCCATGAATGCTTTGTTGCTGGTTATTGCCAGAATAAGTCCTCTTTAATCACAACGTCATGTGAAAATCTTCACCGCAATCGTGCAATTTTGATGGGAGAGTGTCAGTTTAAAAACCCGCACTTTTGCCAATTTTCCCCATGTGATAAAGCCCTAGCAACTTCTGGTAAAGGCTGGGCATTGTGTCATGCTCCAAGACCTAGAGATTCCTAAAAAGAATATATTAAATCTGCAAATAATCAAATCCACAAAAGTTAAAGCTGCATTTGTGGATGGATGGCTGTATCCCTCTCAGCCCTTCCTTCTGTTTGAAAGTACTGGGTCCTTTTAGAAACAATTTCTAATCAGTTAACTAAGACTTGGTGGCTGATGAATTATTAAGTATTCTGAGTGCTGCTTTATTAAATTGGCACAGCATGCCATCTCTTGGGAAAATAACACTTATCTCAGACAAAACATGGTGGGGGTGGTGATGAGGGAAAGGTCTCATTCCATAAGCCTTGCCTCTGAAGAATTTAGAGCAGCATGTCTCTGTGACTAGTCAATGTCAGTGAGCCAAGGAGGCCAGTTGTAAAGATTCATTTGCCTTCTAGAATGAAGCACTCAGTTGCAGAAAGCTACCAATAGTTCATTTTGTCTCAAACTGGCTACAGCTCATTGGGAAGGCAAAATACTGATGGGCCATGAAGATTTCAGCTCTAAATTGTCACTTCAAATATGTCCCAAGTCTGTAGTGACCTAATTTTTTTAGCACAGTACAACTCGTAAATTGTTAGTAGGTTTGTGAAAAAGTAATGTGCACTAGCAAAAGTTACTTTTTTAAAAACTACAGCACCAAGAATCTCCCAGCTAGCATGGCCAGGCTTTACCTCTAAGCATGCTTCTGAATGCAATATTATCTACTGATATGGCAGGCAAATTAATGAAAATTTTGATAGAAGGATATGTCATTATTCTGAAATTGTGCAACTTGTTGGTAGAGTATAACTCATGGCCAATGTACTTTTGGCTGTTCCCTCTCCCCTGCTGTTTATTTGGAGTGTGCTGCAACAACCAGGGGGGTTGTAGGTACCATTCAATCTCCCCAGCCACCCATGGCAGGCAGAGCTTGTCTGAGCATGTTCCAGGGAAGAAAGAGCAGCCTTCATCCTGAACAATTGGTGCCCAGAGAGACAGAACAGTGCCTGCAAGCCCGCCAACTGTTGTACATGTAAAATGTAAGCATTGCAGGAAAAGGTAATGGCTACCTCTTTCCACAACACCCAACAAATTCATACACTGGTATAATCAGATTTCATGCCAGCATACACCATTAATAAGATTCTAGTCTCTGTTCTCTAGCATAGTCTAAATCAGAATACAGGCATTCCTCAGTTAACAAAGCCTCTGATAAAGAATCTCCTTTTTACAGTGTCTTTTTATGAACACTTAGACCCCTGCTTTTTCCTCTTTTTTATTTTGTTTTTTAACTTTTTTCTCCTTTTTTGTCTTTGGCCTTGCTTGAAAATTGTAGTAGCAAATGTATCAGCATTTGGGAGATGGTGGAAAGGGCTGGAGAAACACAATGGAGGCTAGTGGGAGTAATAAAGAAAAAGAATCTGTGGATGCACTTTGGAAGAAACCTTTAAGTGGTATCTAGAAGATTTAAGATGTTTTTCTTTACTTCTCCAAGACTGACCTGACCTGACTGTTTCATTTTAAATGTACATATTGCTAGTTTTCAATAATACGTTTGCACAAACATGGTGAACCGCTTCCCTTTTTTATGGTGTAAAAACCTATCCCTGTCCATTCCATATTATTTCTGCTTCTGGTAGCAAATTTTCTCTTAACAAAATAATGCCAAGGAACATATCTACTTTGTTAACAGAGGTATACTGGTGTATTCCAAATAATACTTGTATTACAGTTTTGCATATTAAACATGTTTCACTTTGAAACACATTCTCAATCATTTTTCTCCCTTTTTTAACACAGCCTAAGAAATGTCAGCAGTTCTATATTACTAGCACAGGGCTAAGGCTGAGACACCATGCATATCTTAGGTGACAAAGAGGCTGAAGATCTGACTTTTTTCTTTATTAGACACTTTGCCCACTCAGGTAGACCCACTGGAGGTAAGTTCATATCAACAGATATCTTCTCTGTTATGAGACTATTTCATATGAACAAATCTAGACACTTTAAGGCACCACTAAGCATAAATAATACACTAAAGAAACATTTATCAACAATCATGACAATTTTCCCAGAATAAGTGTGGCATGAAAGTGGATTTTAACCAGTGCCATTCCATACCTTCTGTTGTCTCAAGGTGTAACTTTGTTACCTCTGTTTCCACCACAACATAGTGTTGATGTTGTTATGGTGGTTGTTCTTGTTGTTGTGTGCCTTCAAGTCATTTCTGACTCATGGTGACCCTAAGGAAAACCTACCATGGGATTTTCTTGCCAAGATTTGTTCAGATAGGGCTTGCTTTTGCCTTCCTCTGAGACTGAGAGAACGTGATTTGCATAAGGTCACCCAGTGGGCTTCCCTGGTCAAGCAGGGTTTTGAAATCTGAAGCCTTACTGAATGACAAAAGAAAGCCAAAAGGCAGCAAGAGAGAAGCAGCTTTCTCCTTCCTTTCTCTGCATGCTGTCACAGCACTCCTGTTTTCCATCCCAAGGGAGATGGTCATAAAAGCATGCCTTTGGCCAAATAATTTTTTCTAGCCTTACAAAAGACATGCTTTTATGACTGTCTCTTACAGGAAGAGAATTGAAGTACTTCGACAGCATGGGGAGAGGCAAGGAGAAAGCTATTTCTCTCATGCTGCCTCTTGGCTTTCTTTTGTTATGTGATAAGGCTCACGGTCTCCAGAGTTATAGTTTATGCTGAAACCACTACACCACAGTGCTTCTTAATGATACTATGTACTATGATACTATGATACAATGATACTATGCATTATGATGTTCTATGAATATCATATTACATAATATCAAATCCAAACAAGTGATTTTAGCAAGTAAGGGAGCAGAAACCCACATGTCTTTCTCTATTTGTGACAGTAAAAATACAATAATAACTAATCAGCAATAATAATAACAATAACAACTATATATTTCTTTCCCAACTCTCCCCAAAGCAGGGTACAACATGTTAAAATACAAAACTAAATTTCAAAAGAATAAATAAGACCAACAGTTAAAATGCAATACTATAAAACCATTAAAAACACTCATAATACATTCGTTAAAATAAAATAAAAACTACATAAATAAATAAAGCCTACTGGGTGACCATGGGCAATTCAGTCTCTCAGGCTAAAGGGAAGGCAAAGGCAACCCTCCCCACCCCCAAAAACCTCTTGCCTAGAAAACCCTGTGATAGGTTTGCCTTAGGGTCACTATAAGTCAGAAATAACTTGAAGGCATGCAACAACAAACAACCATTTTCTTCTCTTTCAAGACACCCAAAATTTAGTACCTGGTCTCCTTATTCTGCCTAATAGTAGGGCTGGCCTGTTTTTGTTACAGACCACATACATCTTTTTTACCTGATAGGAGGAGATTTAGGAGAAATGGGATCCCAAGAATATTTAGCACAACTCCTTTATTGTGATAGCTCCACTGGCTGCTGGTCTGTTTCCATGCACAATTCATCTTCTGAGGATCTCCTAGTCTCCCCACAACTTTTCTTCAACTGCTCCCAGATTATGGAACGGTCTGCCAGAGGAGATCCATCAGATTACCAGCTCGGATGCCTTTAAAAAGACAGTTAAAACGGACCTCTTCCGGCAGGCCTTTCTTGAATAGCATACCCGGCTGCTAAATTCAGTCCACCACCTTATGAACTTTCTGAAACCCCATTCAACCCTCTTTGATGATTTTAATGTATAATCTTAATTGTTATTGCGTTTAATTGATGTTTTAAGAGGAGGGAGGGAATAATAGGGTTATTATGTATGTATTGTATGGATTTTAACTGTAAGCCACTTTGACAGAGAAGCAGGGTATAAATATAATAATAATAATTATTATTATTATTATTATTATTATTATTATTATTATTATTATTATTATTTCTGGTGGGAACATAGAAGAGGGCTTTCTTGGTGGCTGCTCCCAGTCTCTGAACTCAATTCCTACAGAAGGTAGACTGTCACTCTCCCTGTTATCCTTTAATAGGCAAGTGAAGACCTTCCCCTTTCAGCAAATTTTTGATGGCTGACTGCTCAGGGGGAAAATGCATTGAAGAATGTGCAGTACTCTTTATTTATTGTTTTCTTTTATATGGCCTTGCTTTTAATTCTATTGCTAATTCAATATTTTTAATATTGGAATGATCTGAATTTTAAAGCTCTGTCTCTACCTATTTTAACATTTGTGAGCTGTCCTGAGTCTCAGACTGGATGAAATAAATATAACAGTAATAACAGCAACAACATGGGATATGGCCAGTAGCTATAATTTGGCTGTTATTACAGAAATCATTAATGCTTCTCAATGCAGAATGGTTGCGTCCAGTGTGGCTAAGTTTTGACCTCATTGCTGGAGGCTTTGGAAATAGTCCATCAAATCTTAACAGTGTAGCTAATAAACCAATATTAATTTGTGCCACCCCAAGTTCTACACGGAACAAGTTGGAGTGATGCCAGCACACCTTTGTGCACTGACAGGTTCCTGCCAATTTAAGAGCACATTGTGAACTCCAACTTCCCTGATGTCTCATTTAACTCTGGCTGGTCTGTGAATGAAAGCAAAAACATCATGTAGCACGTTTTCTCTTGTCCCTCTTAGCTAGGATGAGCATTGCCAGATGCTCCATGCGTTAAGAGAATACTCTTTATTCCCGGGCCTCAGAGCTCCAGAGTCCAATGCGGATATCATATTTTTCTCTGCATCCCAACTCCACAGCAAGCACTCAACAGAACAGGCACTGCTCACTTAAACCTACTTATTTGCCTTGGTATTGGGTAACTATGGTAACTATTTCAGACTTTATTGGAGCTCCTTATTTACCTTCCCTTGTTTGTCTGATCATTTCTCTTGCTGCACAGTTCCACACATGCATAAGGCACACATACACTCCTCTGACACTCTTGTCAAAGAACACAAAGTATAGTGTTCATTGAAAGCCCAACTCTCATTTTGGCCACCTGCTGACAATGTTAGCTGTGTTATCAGCAGATATCTGTGCCAGCTGATCCTTTGCCTGAAGGCCTTCCAAAGACCTTCCTCCCTTTGACTTCAGAGCAAGAACATTTACCCTCCTGCAGTGAATCTTGTTTCAATTTACCACTAATGTACATTACAATTATCATCAGCAAAACTCTGAGAGATCACCTCTATTTCCATTGTGCCTATGAAAAAAGTGGAATTGAGAGCAACTTCTGCAAGGCTGAGGCTATGGAAGAGAGGTGAGGTGTCAACCCTCATCACCCATATCAAAATCCAGTTATTTTTATCCTCTGGGTCATGTTAGTTCAAATGAGCAAATTTTCTAGACAATTTGTTTTAGAGCAAAACATGTACACTCATTACTATTTTGTTGATAACAGTTCAGACATCATCCTTTGAGGTTAAAAGGTTTTTCTCTGCACTGGGTATAATGTATCTGGGGAAATGTTGTTCTTCCTGAAGAGATTATATTCATTGCTATTGCAATTGTCACCTGGAGTGCAATTCTGCATGTGTCATGCTCTCCTGGGGATATTTGACCTGTTGGATACTATTTGTATGCATATTTCTTTGAAAGGGTAATTAAGATTCAAGGAGGGAAGAGAAGAGAAGAGAAGAGAAGAGAAGAGAAGAGAAGAGAAGAAGGGAGTTGTGTGTACCATACTTGCCACATCCAATCTCTCTGCACTGACTGCAGGTCTGCAGTGAGGCTTTAACCATGTTTGGCTAAACCTAACTCCTTAGTTCCTTTCCTCCAATCCTCCAACTCTGCACTGAAAACGTTTCTAATCCCAGGATTGTAACTGCATTATAACCCCACTGTGGATTCTTGTTGACATTATTGAGAAAGACTGGTTAGAGATAGTGGAGCAAGTATGTGAGTCCCTCTCTTTGCTACATGATTCCTATTTCCTAGGTAGAGTAACACAATTGCCATAAGCAGCAGGTGTTCAGTTTCATGAAAAGACAGCAAATTCCTGCTTTTTCCAACAGCCAGGGGGGGAGAGAAACATGTGAGATTTTCTACCTCAGAAAACAACTAAATAACTTGGCATAATTTAGATGCTTGCCTGGATAAAGGAAATGTTCATCTTGGGCCAGTCCTGCTATTTATGTCTGATGAGTTTGTGTTATTAATGGTGACAAAAAGTGATTCCACCTAAATAGTAGGAAGAACCTCCTGACAAAAGAGCTGTTTGACAGTGGGATAAATTGCCTTGGAGTGGTGTGTGGAGCCTCCTTTTTTGGAGGTTTTTAAACAGAGGCTGGATGGCCATCTGTTGGAAATGCTTTGAATGTGTCTTCCTGCATGGCATGGGTTGTGCTGCACGCAATCAGGACAGACTCCAGACAGAAAGTGAGGTGAATCAGGAAATAAGCAAATTTGCAAAACTACCATATTTGCATTTCCACTTCATTTGAGAATTCACTCTCTTCACATAAAGGCAGCCGTCTGAAAACCAAGCCTCCAGATGCTTTGTGTTCCCAGATTTCCCAGGGTCCCTTGCTGTGCCAGGGAGAGGGAGAAAGCCTTGTTCTTAAAGGGATGTGCACACACTTCCATTGCCCGGCTGCTGTCCTCCTCTTTTGCAGCCTCTAATTAAGGGCACAGCTGCTGGGAGAAGGCAAAGAGAGGACGTTTTGGCATTCCTCCTGGACAGGAGGGAGAAATGGAGGACATGCCCTGGAAAAAGAGGGCATCTGGGAGTATGGAATCAGGCAGGCATGTTTATGGAGCAGCCCCCTCCTCTTTCTTTCTCTACTGTCTGTGTGTGTGAGCACACACACACACTTGTAGTTTTACAGGAGTTTGCAAAGGGAAACCTCTTCAACCTACCTTCCTCTGGAGTATGTGGGTGTGAATGCACTTGTGGAAATGACAATTTGGAGCATGCTCAGAAAAGGCATTTCCCAAGCTAGCAACAGGGATTTGTCCTTATCCATTTGTTACCTTAGGGCAGTGGTTCCCAACCTCTGGGTCGGGACCCCCCCCCTTATGGGGGTCACCACAACGTGAGGAACTATATTAAAGGGTCACAGCATTAGGAAAGTTGAAAACCATTGCCTTAGGGTCACCATAACTCAGAACTGACTTGAAAGAATATAACAACATTTTCGGGATATTTCTAGTATTTCAGTAATTGTTTTAGCTCCCAGACCTCTCAGTCTCTAGGGCGGGGTACATACCGCCACTTTGCGGCGCTCTGCCGCCGCCGGTAGGTCCGCGGGGGAGCCGGAGCCTCCACACGGCGCGACTCCCGCGCGGACCGAAAAAGAAGCTCCAAAATGGAGCTTCTTTTTCCGTCGCGTTTGTGACGTAGCGAGGCGCCAGGGGCGCACTTGCTACGTCACAAAGGACGCGACGCGTACGGACGCTCAGCATCCGATACGCAAAGATGGCGCCGGCCATGTAGAAGGGCCGGCGCCATCTTGTACGGACGGAGTCCGTACTAGGCCCAGGGGCGTCTAAAAGAGACGCCCCTTTTTTAAAATGGGACGTCCTCCAGACGTCCCAAATGACAGTGTAGAAAGCCTCTAAATCTCCATGCTGAAAGTTGGCACACCACTTTTTCATGGCTGAGTTTGTCAGACACAAGTCACTCAATGTTTGCATCATACACTCATAGATTTTCTTTGAAATTTTCTTCAGCAGGAACAGGAACTTCATGATGGCCTGGTGTTCAGCACTTGAAAATCCCACACTTTCTGTTGATATTGTTCTATCAATGATCTGAAGGAAAAAAACAGATATTAGAGTTTTGATTCTGTAAATCATCAGTTTACCATACAAAAGAACATTCTTTCAAGCTACAGTGACAAAATTATGCTCAGATTTTGGTAAGTGGATCAGGCCAACCATTTTTCAGAACCCTCTCATATACTGTCAGCTTTATTTGGGAAATGGCCCTTCAGAACTATAGTTAATACATTTGTTAAGCAACTGTGTCTTGGAAGTAGGTCTGATCATGATTTCCCAGTCCCAGCTAAATATGATTTGTATTCTAACTTGAGCAATATTCTCTCATCATCCTCACTAGTAGTAAAAAATATCCACCTCCACCCACTTTAGACTGCAAATAGTCAAAAGATCAAGCCGTTCTGGAAAGGGCCTTAAAGGACTATTCCATAAAGGATAAAATATAGCTAAACAGTCTTTGGATTATTGTTGGGATAAACCCTGAAAAGCAGCTGTAAAAACTTTAGACATGGCTTAGATGTAATACACCATATAATGTTGTGTCTCTACATTTTAAGCTATTAATAATAGCTATCCTGGGCATTAATGCAAATCCATGTTAGCACAGACAGTCATGACTTTAACTATTATTCTTATTTTTAAGAAAAATTCTGACATTTCCCAATTATTATTAATTTTTTTGCCTTGACAAACAACCCACATGATGCCATATGGAAACATCTGGAATAGTTCCACTACATAGTGAGCCAGATGCTTTTCTGTATATTTCTTCTGGCTGTGGGTTATATATATCAAAAATGATTCTCTCTCTCCACTAATAATCTGTTATCTGAATAAGTAATTGCTTGTGGCCGAGGCCAAGATAAGGTGTATCCATGCCATGTCTGTTTGATTTACATGGTTCTCTGTTGTTTCACACTGCATCTCATTTTTCTTTTTATCCTTGATTTGGGAGGGGAAAGGGGGAAGTTTGCTTATTTTTAGGTATTCCATCATAGTCAACAGTGCAGGCTTGTTGTCGACCTTTTTACCTTGTAACTTTGTCAGAAAAAGAAATGTGAAAAATAAAGGAGAGAAAAATGTTTTCCAGACACAATGATGCTTGATTGGAACTGCTAGGATAGGCCAAGGTCTAGGGTCAGCCCTGCCATTAGCCAAGGTGAGACAGGTAGCAGTAGAAACCCTTAAAGTGAACAAAATTTGGCTACCAGTCCTGAGGAAGAGCAAAATAAGGTATATTCGAAGGCTTTCATGGCCAGCATCCATAGTTTTTTGTGGGTTTTTTGGGCTATGTGGCCATGTTCTAGCAGAGTTTCTTTCTGACGTTTTGCCAGCATCTGCGGTTGGCATCTAGATGCCAGCCACAGATGCTGGCAAAACGTCAGAAAGAAACTCTGCTAGCTCCTCATCCCACACTGCAGGAGTAATAACCCACTGTAGCCTGCTTTCCTTAATGGTAGGGACTCCTGGGGAATTGCTAGGTTTGGGAGACATTGAGACCTTCTCTGTCAGAGATGGCTCTGATGGCCCCAATGGCTACAATTCCCAGGATTCCCCAGCACTGAGGCATTCTCAAACTGGACCATTTCCTCAGTGTGGTTGCCAGCACCTGGTGGAGGAATTCTAGGCACTGCCGCCCGTTCAAACTACTTTTTGGGAGGTTATGGAACTCCTTGTCAGAGATAGCTATGGGGCCACAGTGTATACTACAATTCCAGCATTCCCAGCTCTAAACCCAGGGAACAGTTAAGTCACTCTCGAACTGGCGTATTTTCTCCGTGGGGGAAACTCGGGGCATTTCGTCCAGGCTCTGGTTTATTTCTACCGGTATCCTCCTCCTTGCCAGGACATGGCCTCGGCGGTCAACTGACGACGGGGCGACAGGGAAAAAAACGATAATTATCCCCCCCGCCGCCGGGGCTAATCCCGCCCAGCTCCGAGTATTGGGGTTTGTGGTGTTGTTGTGATTGTTAGGATGTATATTTAGGGCTTTCGCGTCGTCTCTTCGCGCCAGGCCCTGTACTGGAGGAAGGCAGGCTATAAGTAACGTAGTAATCATAATATATATCACAAGTAAAAAAGAAAAACACAAAAATGCCAGCACGTTCAGATATGGTAACTATACTAACATAACTACATAAAAATAACTACTATTAAAATGCTTATACTATTAATCTATACTAAAAAAGGCCAATGCGATTCTAGGCTGCACAAATAGAAGTATAGGCGTTGTTACAGACGGGCAGGGGAAGACGTCTTGGGAGTGTATCGCTGATTACGGCCCTCCAGACCGCCCTCCCGGGGGCGTTGGCTCAGTGTTATGGGGGGGGGGGGCTACACATGGGGGGTTGAAGACGTCTCACTTTGGGCCGTTTCTGGACCGCAGGTTTCCCTACGCCGCCTCACAGGACGATGCACGAGAGAGCAGCTTCCGCACGGGCAGCCAAAACGCAGCTTTTTTTTTCTTTTGCCGGCTGGCGGATTTGCGCAGCTGCGGCGGTCAGCCACCGGCCGGCAGAAAGATTGGTGCACATTTATAAGCGCCAGGCCCTTTAAACTGTTTCCCCCCGCCCTACCCAAGGAACCAATGGTGGTCTCCTGCCAGCTGGTGATCAGCCTCGGTGTTGGCATCCTGTCAGCTTGACGCTGCCAGTGTCAAAACCGGCATACATGGATGCCTTCCATGTTACATTTGGGTCCCCGAGCTTTTGCTGAATATGCAATGACAGACACAGCTGTCGCCTGCTGGCCACGCTCTTGTTCAACCCCCATCACCATCACTTCCCTTGTACTATGTAAAATATTTAAAAGTTTTTAGAGTTTTTTTTTATTGTTAGGTGAATAATGGCAAATGGAATGTGCGGTGGGGTTGGGTTCACTTTAAATCCAAACTTTCCACAATTCTAGCAACGGAATGTGTAACATGTTGCTCTAGGGTTAGGGTACGAGCATTAAAATAGAGGCAGGCTGTGATTGAAGCTTCCACACTCTGCATGGCATCTGAAGCTATTAATTAGACCTCGGTGCAAAACTGCACATGTTCCAGGGGACCCTGACTCATGATGCCAACGCAGCAGACACAGCGATTTTAAATGGGCAACTTAAAATTAGCTGCCGTAAACACTTATGGCGTACCGGTTTTTTGCAGCCATATATATATGGGATAATGTGCAGTATAAAAAAAGAAAAAAACGCGGAACAAAGCAGCACCTTTTTTAATGCCGAATCTTCCCGCTTGGAGCAATGCAGGCGGCCTGTTCATTGGCGGACTTCAGGTAAAGGGCCGTCTAAAGGCTATACCTTCATGAAGTCATTGAGCACACCCCTTTTTGCCGTCTGTAAACCCGCCATAGTATCTAGATCAAGGGAAGTTATAGTGCCGCTCTATTCTGCTTTGGTCAGGCCCCACCTGGGAATATTTGTCACTTCTGGGCACACAATTCAAAAAACGGACATTGAGAAAACTGGGCCATGTGTCAAAGGGGGAGACTAAAATGGTTAAACGGGCCTGGAACACCTTGGCCCTATGAGGACCGGACTTAGGAGCGGGGGGGGGGGGGTGGGATGTTTTAGCCTGGAGAAAAAGAAGGTTAAGAGATGATAGTACTGTTAACAATATTTGAAGGGATGTCCTATTGAGGAGAGGGAAGCAAGGCTTTTGTTTTCTGCTGTTCCAGCGACTAGGACCCGGAGCAATGGATGCAACGCTACAGGAAAAGAGTATTCCCAGCTAACATCGGAGGAAAGCTTCCTGACAGTAAGAGGCTCTTTGACAGTGGAACAAGAACTCCCTCAGAGAGTGGTGTGGAGTCTCCTTCTTTGGAGTTTGTCTTAAGCAAAGGCTGGGATGGGACTATTGTTGGGGTTGCTTTGATTGTGGGTTCCTGCATGGCCGAATGAGGTTAGGACTGGATGGCCCTTGGAATCTCTTTCCAAATCTATGGCGCATTAAAGCTTGCCCAAAACGGGCGGTTCTGCTGCCACTGTCCTTTGCGGCACAGAGTATCCCCAGCGTCCAAAACGTGGGGCTCCCAGCACCGGCAAAAAAAAAGAAGCACCAAAAAGGAGCTTCTTTTTGCGGTGTGGTTATGGCGCCTGAGGCACCAATGGTGCACGCGCGGGCATCATGTGTGTGAAAAAAGTGCGGATTGAGCATACCGCTACGTCAAGATAGCGGGCGGCCCATGAGGAAGGGCACCGGTCCATTTTGTTGTTGTTCGTTGCGTATTGGCGTTAGGTGCCCTCAGTAAGTGATGCCCGTTTCTAACCCTAGTACCAAAGAGTCGTACTATAGGCCCGTTCGGAAGATGGTTTTGAAATCGGGCTGAGGGAAGTGTGTGTCATCCAACAAGTTTGACACCCCTTTAATTAACATGGATCATCCTCTAATTATTACTGGGATGCGAGTAGTTTGGGGAAGCCCAGAACCCCTTGGTAGAGAAGGCAGCATGTTCATCGCTCTCAGGATAAAATGTCTTTGTAAAGCTTAATGTCTGTTTAAACTTAGAACAAGGATCCAGGCAGTGACTTTTGGCAATAACAACATCCCTCTTAATCCAAAAAGATCCCCATTTGTATGTCCTTACAGGCCCACTAGTCCCCTACACTACGGGTATATTTTTTTTTAAAACATTTGTAATTTGTCTTGTTTTATTTTATTGCAAAGCACCCTGGGATCTCAGATTTTTTTTTTTTTCAAAGGCGGGATATAAACTATTTTAATTAATTAATTAAATGGATAGAGTCCTGTATAGATACATTTTATGTTTGTCCGATCTTTTACTGCCCTTGGCCCATATTTCTTATTTCTGTTTTGTAGACGTTTGCTGCTTAATGGTCACGGTTCTTTGGCTGATTCCTTCCATGCACTGTTTTGCAACAACCACTGATTCCTCCTTACTCTGTGGGTATAATTAATTCATGTTTACATCTTATAGCAAGCACACTTTTTCATGGACTCTGTTTATTCCTTGCTACTTTACAGTTTAGTTTTTTCTAACTATATTGCAATGAGATTGATTGATATTATTTGAACCCCTTCCTTGGCTCTTCCAAAGCATTTTGGTTTGGTTTGACGAGCTGGAGTTTTCAACAAGACCTTCTAAGGTCCCCAAGACCTAACCCTGGTCAAAAAGCCTACATTGTGATGGCCAGACTGGCCTCCCAATGGAAGGGAGCCTTACATTCCTAATTCTAATTTCAAAAAGCTAAGCTTGTGTGACTTACTGTTTTGGATAGAGTTCAGATGTATTATCTGGAGCCATATTGCAAGGCCAAATGGGGGAAAGAAGAAGCCAAGACTCTGATGTTGGGGGACTGTTGACATTCGAATAGCATTGCCTGGCGATTGTTCAAGTCCAGTGTGGGCTCATGCCACCATGGCAACCCCCATGCTTGCTCCGGGACTTCCACTTCCCCCATTCCCAGCCACAGACTCCAAGGGGGGGGATTGCCGTTCAGACAGGGAACCATTGTGGATGGCCCAGCCGGAGGAGTCAAGTGGGGCGCTGGGTAAAGGCACTCCAGGAAAGCGGAAGCTGGGCCCCCCTCTGCGGACAAAGGAGAAGGCACGTCACTGTTTGTGACTTGCTTAAGATGGGAGGGCACTGGTTTGAGGCCCGAGGGCCAGTGGATATCCAGCCTGAAGCTGGCTGTTGTCAGTTGCTGGACCGGGGTGGAAACCGGTGGATCGTGGGGTGACAGACACCTGGGTCGCGTCGTATTCGGAAAGCTGGGGATTGTTCCTCAGGCCGAAACTGCGGAGGTTTGCCGCCATGAGCCTGGTGGGAAAGTCTCTCAGAAGCCAGTGATGTAAAGCCCGTCTATCTGTGGCATTGAACTGGAGCATGTTCTGTGTGTGGGACGGAGAGCGATGGGAATGTCTCTGGCGAAGGATCCTTTCTTGGAGGATCTTGCCCTCTAGTGAGCTGTCTGCGGTGTGAATGATGTGGTCGTGACGTGCGTGTTGGGCAGTGTCAGGGACCAAAGAAACCAAGCTTTGCCAATAGCACGGAAAAAACCTGGCAGTGACTTGACAGTTTATTTGAATTCCAAAAGGAGCGGTCCTCCCAGACGAGTTAGTGTCAAATTGGTTTGTGGTCCACAACCATCCCATCTTTAAGGATTCTCTTCCCATGCCCCCACTGCCCACCCCAAGCCTCTGACCTCTTCCTCCTAACAAGAACCTTTTACTTGCTGCTCCAACTCTACCCCTATCAATCCACCTCTCCTCGGAAAGAAGGCTTGCTTTGTTTACCCTCAACGTCTTTCCTCAGGAAAAACCAAAAAGCCATCTAAAACAGTCCTCGCTTCTGTATCCACAAACTTGATATTCCTTTCCTCTTGCATCATCATGAGTGGCAAAGGGAGGGGGATAATAAATGGGGCCAATGTTGCCCATGATCCGCACTCGCAGCCACCCACAGGAGTGTGCCACCTTCCAACCAATGGGGCGCATTTCCATTTTGGGGGAGGGTGGGAGGGGAGGGTGGAAGATCCACCACAAAAAACGTGGGGGGGGCAAACAATGTACTCTAACTTCTCAATAATTGCTTTCGCTGGGTGCGCTTGGTAATAAAGTCCCTTTGACTCCTGAGGAGAAACTTTAAAAATGATGCCCGCCTTGCTGATGCACTTTGCACCTCCTATCTCTGAGGGGGGGAAAAACTTTTTAAATGGGACATTGATCCGCTCCTTGCTTGGCTGCATCTGACTCTTTTGCTGAACAGATCTGCTTCATGGTCACTTGGCCTTACTTTTGTGCCTGGCTAAGGGCCATCGTTACCCTCTGAGGCGAGTTATTCTTGAATTGCTCCAAGACTTTTAAGACCTTCACTGGTTGCTGACTCTCCGGGAGTTTTTTTTAAGTTAAACCAATTTGGAAGGCAATCCATCTCCACTAGTATTGGTCCATGGGGGGACCCTCAAGTGGCAAACTAATTGGATGGCAGCCCAAAAACATTTCACCCTAATTGGTCCCGACTCTCTGGTAGTAGTCATTACTGATATTAATGGCAGTCTGACCTCAAACTCGTCGGTCTCTGACTCTCCGTAGGTTCATTACGATTGGATAGGTGCCCCGATTTCGACTTCATTTCCATCAATCCATGACGTTCCCGAGTCGTACTGAATGGCTTGCAGGCCTGACATTCCAACTTCACGGGTCCTGTCTGGTCGGAGTCATACGATTGGAAGGCAGCTGAATTCAAAATTCGCGATTCATGACTCTCCTGGGTCATAACACAATTGTTACGTGCCCGCATTTAGATATTCATGCCATTCCAGAGTTTCATTGCCCATTTGCCTTTGCAGGCCTCACATTCACCTCATATGTCCACTGGACCTCTCTGGGATCATACCACTGAATGGCAGCTGACCCTTCGGAAAAACCTCGTTGGTCCCTGACTCATTTGATTAGGTGCCCGATTTTCGATATTCATCCGTCTATGACGTTCCAGAGTGTATCGATTTGTTTTGTAGCCTGACATTCCACCCTCATCGGTCACTTGACTCTTTGGAGGTCATATGATTGGATGACCGCCTGAATTCGAACCTAGGCGGTTCCTGACTCTCCGGGTCATACCAATTGTCTAGGTGCCGATTTCGATATTCATCCATCCAGGGACGTTCCAGAGTTTTTACCGCACTGGTTGTAGCCTGCCATTCACCTCATCCCGGTCCCTTGACTTCCCTGGGTCATACCAATTGAATAGGTGCCTGATTTCGATATTCATCCGTCCATGACGTTTCCAGAGGTCGTACCGAAATGGCTTGCATTCCTGGACATTCACCTCATCGGTCTCTGAATCTTCTGGAGTCTTCCGATTGTATAGAAGCCTTCCTGACTACCACCCCTGGTCGGTCCCCTTGAATCTCCTGGGTCATACCAAATGACTAGGTGCCCGATTTCGATATTCCTCCGTCCATGACGTTTCCAGAGTGGTAACCCAATTGGGCTTGCAGGCCTGCCATTCACCCTCCATCGGTCCCCTGACTCGCTGGAGTCCACGGATAGGATTGGGGAGAATGACACTCACGGATCGGGTTCCCTTGGACTCTCCTGGCTCCTTGCTATTGGATAGGTGCCAATTTCGATATTTCATCCGTCAATGACGTTCCAGAGTTGTACCGATTGGTCTGCAGGGCCTGACATTCACCCTCATCGGTTCCCTGCCTCTCTGCGTGCTACTGATTGGATTGGCAGCTGAATTCGAAAACTAGACGGATACCTGACTCTCCTGCGGTTCTCAATTGGATAGGTGCCCTTTTCCGTTATCATGACGTCCGGTCTTCTGGATTGGATGGCTGCCTGGAACCTCAAAAAACTTCGTTGTTTCTTGATGTCCTTGGGTGATACCAATTGGATAGGTGCCCGATTTCGATATTCATCCATCCATGGACGTTCCAGAGTCGTTACGAATGGCTGCAGCCTTGACATTCACCCCCTATCGGTCCCTGACTCTTCTGGAGTATACCGATTACATGCAAGCCTCACCTCGAAACCTCGTCGGTCCGGATCTCATGGGCTACCAATTGGATAGGTGCCCGATTCGATCTTTATCCATCCAGGGACGTCCAGAGTCGTAACCGAATGGCTTGCAAGGCCTTTTTTTGACATTCACCCTCATCGGTCCCTGGACTCTCTGGCGGTCTTACCGATTTACATGGCCGCATCACCTTCGAACCTCGTCGGCCCTGACTCTCCCTTGGGTCCACCAATGGATAGTTGGCCCGCATTCGATATTCATCCCTCCAGTACGTGCCAGCGTCGTACCTGCATGGCTTGCACCTGACATTCACCCTCACTGTCCATGACTCTCCGGGTCAAACCAATTGAAAGGTGCCCGATTTCGCTGTTGATCGTCCATGACGTTCCAAAGTAGTACCAATTGGCTTGCAGTCCTTGACATTCACCCTAATCGGTCCATGACTCGATGGTGTCATTACGATGGATTGCAGCCTAAATTGAAAACTCATCGAATCCTTTGCCTCTCCCGGATCATCCAATTGTATTAAGGTCCGATTCGATTTATTCATGACGTTCCAGAGTCATGCCAATTGGCCTTTGCAGCTCCCATTCACCCTTATTATTTTGTCCTGACTCTTGGGGTCATACCACAAATGAATGGCTAAAGCCCTACCTAGAAACCTCGTCGGTACATGACTCTCCTGGGTATTACCAATTTGAATAGGTGGGACCGATTTAGATTATTTCATCCGTCCATGACGTTCCAGAGTAGTTACCGAAATGGACTGAGCCTGACATTCACCTCATCGGTCCCTGACTCTCGGGAGTCTAACAGTAGGATGGGGGAAGAGAGAGGGATGACATTACAGTCGTTCGGTAAAATGAATTCTTACTGGGGGCTAATAATGGGATAGGTGGACTAGAGTGTCGATATTCATATCAGTAAATGACGTTCCAAGGTGTTCCCAATTGGTTTGCAGCCTGACATTTACCCTCATCGGGGGGTCCCTGACTTCGCTGGCGTCTCCGGATCGGATGGGAGCGACTGACATTCACGCTCGTCTGTCCCTGACTCCCTGGCTCATTTGCTAATTGGATCAGGTGCTCGATTTCGATATTCATCCGTCCATGACCGTTCCAGAGTCGTAACCTTGGTTTGCAGCCTGACATTTCCCCTCATCGGTCCCTGGACTCCGCTGGAGTCGCTCGGATAGGATGGGAGAACTGACATTTCATAGATCGTCGGGTCCCTTGTACCTCCTGGCTCAGGCTAATTGGGATGGGGGCTCCATTTCGATATTCAATCTGTCAATTAGTTCCAGGAGTTGTACCCGATTGGTCTGCATCCTGGACATTCAACCCCTCCCGGTCCCGATCTCTAGCGTCATACTGATTGGATGGCAGGAATTCGAACTAGACGGAATCCTGACTCTCCTGGGTCCTATCAATTGGAATAGGTGCCCCTTTTCCGAACATTCATGACGTTCCCAGAAGTCTATGGATTGGATGCTGCCTGACCTCAAACTTCGTGTTCTTGATTGTCCTGGGTGATACCAACTTGGATCGGTGCCCGACTTTCGATATTCATCCATCCCATGACGTTCCCGAGTTCGTACCGAATGGCTTGCAGCCCCTGACAATTCAACCCTTCATCGCGTCCCTGACTCTATGGAGGAGTCCTTACCGCTAACATTGGCGCCTCACCTCGAAACTCGTCGGTCCTTGACTCTTCCTGGGTCTACCCCAAGTGGATCGGTGCCGATTTCGATCTTCATTCCATCCAGGACGTTTCCAGAGTCGTACCGAATGGCTTGCAGCCTGACATTCACCTCCATCGGTCCCTGACTTCTGGAGTCTTACCGATACAGGCCGCCTCACCTAGAACCTCTGTCCCTGACTCTCTGGGTCCTATCATTGGATTAGTTGCTCGATTTCGTATTCATCCGTCCATGAAGTTCTTAGAGTCGTACCAATTGGTTTGCAGCCTGACCCTTTTACCGCTCATCGGTCCCTGAACTCGCTGGGAAGTCTTCACGGATAGAATGGGAGACGAGACTCGGACCTTCACGCTCGTCGGGTCCCTGCCTCTTCCTGGTCATCATATAATTGAAATAGTAGCTCCAATTTGGATATTCATCCGTCCAGACTTTCCAGAGTTGTACCGATTGGTTTTGCCTCCTGACATTTACCCTCATCGGTTCCCCGACTCTCTGGGAGTCATTACTGATTGGATGGCAGCCTGAATTTAAACCTCGACGGTTCTTGACTCTCCTGGGTCATATCAATTGGTATGTGCCCCTATCGATATTCCTGACGTTCCGAGTCTTACGGATTGGATGGCGGCCTGACCTCACACCTCGTCGGTTCCGACTGTCCTGGGTGATACCACAATTGGATAGGCACCCGACTTCGATATCATCCGTCATGGAGTTTCCAGAGTCGTACCGAATGGCTTGCAGCTGGGACATTCACCCTTCATCGGTCTTATGAATCTCTGGAGTCTTTACTGATTGCATGGCAAGCCTGACCCGAACATCGTCGATCACGTGACCTTCATGGGTCCTACCAATTGGATAGGTGCCGATCTTCGATATTCATCCCTCCAGGGACTTTCCAGAGTTTGTACTGAACTGCGCTTGCAGCTGCCATTCACAACTCATAGGATTCCCTGACTGTTCCTGGTGCTACCAATTGATAGGCGGCGCGACCCGATCTTCGGGATATTTATTCTCCGTTCCATGTACGTTCAAGAGTCGTACCGATGGCCTTGCATCCTGACATTCAACCTCATCGGTCTTGAAATCTTATGGAGTCTTTACCGATTGTATAGCCGCCTGACCTACAACCTCGTCGGTCCCTGGACTCTCCCTGGGTCATACAATTTGAATAGGCTGACCCCGATTTTCGATATTCATCCGTCCATGACGTTCCAGATGTTGTACCGCTTGGTGCCAGCCTGCCATTTCACCCTCCATCGGTTCCCTGACCCGCTGGAGTCTCAGGATAGGTGGGAGGGACTGGACATTCATCGATCGTGGGTCCCCTGACTCTCCTTGGGCTCATGCTAATGGATAGGTGCTTTCAATTTCGATATTTCATCCGTTCAATGACGTTCCAGCGTTGTTTACCATTGGTTTTTGCCGCCGACATTCACCCTTCTCGGTCCCACTCTCTGAGATGATACTGATCTGGATGGCAGCCTGAATTCGAAAACTAGACGGATCCTGACTCTCCGGTTTCATATTCAATTGGCATAGGTGCCCTTTTCCTATTATTCATGACGTTCCAGCAGTCTTATGGCTTGGATGGCTGCCGGACCTCAAACTTCGTGTTTCTTGATTGTCCTGGGTGGATATACCAATGGATAGGGTGCTCCGATTTCGATTTTCGCTATTCATCCATCCATGACGTTCATGAGTGTTACTGAATGGCTTGCAGCCTGACATTCACATCATCGGTCCCTGATCTCTGGAGTTTACCGGATTACATGGCAGGGGCCTCACCTCGAACCTCGCGGTCCCTTGACTCTCCGGGTTCATCCCAATTGGATAGGTGCCCGATTTCGATATTCATCCCATCCAGGGGACGTTCCGAGTCCGCTACGAATGGCTTGCCTTTCTCCTGGACATTACCCTCATCGGTCCCTGGACTCTCTGGAAGTCTTTTACCGATATACATGGCAGCACACCTCGAACCTCGCATGGTACCTGACTCTCTGGGTTCATAACAATGGATAGGTTGCCCAAAAACTTGAGATTAACTCCATCCACGTACGTTCCAGAGTTGTACTGAATGGCTTGCAGCCTGCCATTCAACCTCAGCTGTTCCCCCTGACCTCTACTGGGTTCATCCCAATTGAATAGGTGCCCCGATTTCGATATTGGTCCATCCATGAAGTTCCACGCGTCCGTTACCAAATTGGCTTGCAGTGCCTGACATGTCACGCTCATCGGTCCTGACTCGGCTGGAGTCTCACGGATAGGATGGGAAGTGACTGACATTCACGCCGGCGGTCCTGACTCTCCTGGGTCATACTAAGTGGGATAGGTTGCTCAATTGGATATTCATCCGTCCTGACATTCCAGAGTTGTATCCGATTGGTTTGCACGGCCGACATTCTACCTCATTCGGGTTTCCCTTACTCTCTGGAGCATTTTACTGATTGGATGGCCGCCGAATTCGACTAGACGGTTCTTAAAACACTCTCCTGGGTCATATCAATTGGATTTATGTGCCCTCTATTTCGATATTCGACGTTCCAGAGTCTTACGGATTGGATTGCTAGGCCTGACTCAAAACCTAATCGGGTTTTCCTGAGTCCGGGTTGATTACCAATTGGAAGGCGCCCCGACTCGATATTCATCCGTCCAAGACGTTCCAGAGTGTATCCGAAATGGCTTGCAGCCTGAAACATTCCCCTCATCGGTCTTCTGATCTCTGGACGTCTTTTACCGATTGCATGGCCACAGCCTGACCTCGGAACTCGCCGTTCCCTTACTCTCCTGGGTCCTACCAATTGGATAGGTGCCGGGATCGTATTCAGCCATCCAGGACGTTCCAGAGTTGACTGACTGGCTTGCAGCCTTGCCCTTTCACCCTCATCGGCTCCCTGACTTCTCCTGGTATACCAATTGAATAGGTGCTCCGATTCGATGTTTTTGATCCGTCATGACGTTCCAAAGTATAGTATCCAATGCTTTGCAGCCTGACATTCCACCTAACTCGGTCCCTTGATCGTGGTGTATACCGATTGGATTGCCGCCTTTTAAATGATAAACTCATCGAATCCTGACTCTTCCCGGATCCATACCAATTGTTACTACGGTGTTCCGATTTCGATATTAAGACGTTCCACGAGTCATGCCAATTGCCTTGCAGCTCAATTTCACCTCTAATATGTCACATGATATTTGGGGTATACAATCTCTGAATCGGCAGCACTAACATCGAAAAACTTCGTCGTACCTGATATCCTGGGTAATAAAAGTGAATTAGGTGCCGATTTAGATATTCATCATTCCATTTGGAGTCAAGAGGCGTAAAGAATGGCTTGAGCCTGAAATTCACCCTCATCGGTCCCTGACTCTCTGGAGTCTCCAGATAGGATGGGAGAGACTGATCACGCTCGTCCGGTCCCTTGAACTCTCTTTGTTCCAATTTACTAATTGAGATAGGTGCTCGATTTCGATATTCATCGTCATGGACGTTCTAGAGTAGTACCAATTGGTTTTGCAGCCTGACATTTTACCCTCATCGGTCCCTGGGACCGCTGTTGGACGTCTCACGGATTTCGGATGGGGAGACTGACATTCACGATCGTCGGGTCCCTGACTCTTCCTGGGTCATACTAATTGCAATAGGTGGCTCAATTTTGGATCATTCCCTCAGTCTTGGACGTTCCAGAGTTGTTACAGATGGTTTGAATCCTGAAATTAACCCTCAATCGGTCCTGATCTCTCTGGAGTTATGATTTTTGGATGGAGCCCTGAATTTGAACTAGAAGGTTCTGGACTCTCCTGGGTCCATTATCAATTGGATATGTGCCCTATTTCGATTGTATATTCATGAAGTTCCAGAGGTCTTACGGATTGGGATGGCAGTGCCTGACATCAAACCTCGTCGGTTCCTGACTGTTCCTGGGTGATACCCATTGGATAGGCACCCGGCTTCGATATTCATCCGTCCATGAAGTTCCAGAGTTCGTACCCCCGAATGCTTGAGCCGGACATTTAACCCTTCATCTGCGCCTTGCATCTCTGGAGTCTTACTGGTTTGCATGGCAGCCTGACCGCGGACCCCACCTCGTCCCCCGTCACGCCCCCCCCTGGGACTCCCTCCCCTGGGTCATTACAATTGGATAGGTGCTTCGGATTTCGATATTTCATCATCCAGGAGTTTCCAGAGGTAATGCATGGCCCTTGCAGATGCCATTCACCCTCATCGGTCCTGACCTCCGCGGTCATACCATTGGCTAGGCGCACGGACTTCGCCTATTAATCGTCCATGACGTTCAGAGTCGTACGTGACTGGCTTGCAGCCGGACATTCCCCCTCACGGGTCTCTGAATCCTGGAAGCTTACCGATTGTATAGCAGCTCTGACCTACAAACTCGTCAGGTCCCTGACTCTTGGGTCGTTCATACACAATTGAAATAGGTGCCGATTTCGATATTCATCCGTCCCCATGATGTTCAAGATTCCGTACCATTGGCTTGCAGCCTGCCATTCACCCTCAATCGGTCCCTTGACCGCTGGAGTCTCACGGATTAGGATGGGGAGGGACTGATCATTCACGGCTAGTGGGTCCCTGATCTCCTGGCTAATGCTAATTGGATAGGTGCTCCGATTTCGATATTCATCCATTCCAGGACGTTCAGAGTTTCGTACGAATGGCTTGCAGCCTGGACATTGACCATCCTCGGTCCCTGACTCTCCTGGTTTATACAATTGCACAGGGTGCCCAATCTAGATCTTCATCTGTCCCTAACGTCCACTGGATTTCCATTGCTGAGCTGAGATTTGAATCGGGGTTCCCCGACTACTAGTCCAATATTCAAACCACTACACCACGCTAGCTCTCACCTGCATTTGCTTGTCACTGGCAGGAGAGGACTACATTTGTCAACTTCAGTACCCTACATGCCAGTGTTGCAGAACTGTTGCGCAAGCCTGCTTCCAAGATGAGTTTTAGGAGTTTGGGAGAATTTGTAGCTTGTCATCATAGCTGTATCTCCTATCTCAGATCTCAGTCAGTATTTTGCACAGACAACATATTTTGTTGAAGCCCCACCCCCCCACCCCCTTCCACAAAAGCCCCATGGTTTTTCTCTGCAAAATAAATTGTTGATAATACCTTGGGACATTCACATAAGGAAAAATACTGTCAAGACTATTTGCTTTCTCATCCACCTGCAGAACTTTGAGGTTTAACATCCCTAAACTTTGGAACCACTGTCATGTGTGAACATTGCTGAAGAGATGGATGGTGATCTGTCTGATGCACCATGGGGTGTTTATTCTGTCTGAATAAAACTCATCTGTTTCAAGAGACTTGATTCCCACAGTTCTATGAATGTTTCAAAAGGGGAGGAATGACTTTCCTCCTATTCTTTCGGCATCATTGATGGATATTTTCTTCTATCATTTTATTTATCCATTAAATCTTTTCAG
The DNA here is from genome assembly GCF_019175285.1 of Sceloporus undulatus. NCBI lineage: Eukaryota > Metazoa > Chordata > Lepidosauria > Squamata > Phrynosomatidae > Sceloporus > Sceloporus undulatus. The sequence continues at coordinate 54,910,972 of NC_056522.1, forward strand.
AAGATATCCCCCCCCCCCCCAGGGATGGAAGATGCTGCAGTCTGATGCAACGAAGTTTGAAAATTCAATAATTAATCAGCCATGGAGTTTTTGCTGTATTTTGAGGAACTGTATTTGGCTGGCCTTGATCTTATATAGCTACTCTGGCCTGTTTCCAGAGTACATCTGTATTGACAAGCCTGTACAGTTATATGGCCATGCAGCCCTCTCTATAATATATATTATATGATTTGTTTAAAAAACAAATACAAAAAACAAACCACCCACACACTCACATGCACTAAAATCTCAAACACTGTTTTCATCTTTGGATATGTAATTATTCTGATCCTGATTAACAACCTACCACACAGACAATCTATTGTTTCCAGCCTTGGAGAGGTACTAAAAGGTAAAGAATGTGGAGCATTTAGACACTCAGTTAATTCACATGTAATTTTGTCATTCCACATGAGAGCAAGTACATTGTGCACATTTGCCCACAATTATGCAAATATATGTACAGCACAGTCTGTGGGGTTTTTTGTTCCTGATTGTTGGCAGGTACAACATTTTATTTTAGATTCAGTGAGTAGGATAGTTCCCTGAATTATATTCAAGTTGAATGTAGTTTGTGGGAAAAGAAGAGATGAGAAAAAACCTGCCGTAAATATAATGTGTGATGTTGAGTGCCACATTACAGTGATACTTATTTCACATCTCAAAAGTAGACAGAGTGCTTTAAAAAAGTACTCTGACTTTCATCTCTTCTATAAAACTATAGTGCCAAAGGCTGACAGCCTACAATCTAACATATTTGATAGAGAAAAACAAGCAAAAGAATAGCACTCTGTGGCCTCTGCCACTTGCCAATAGACCAAGAATGTCAGGAACAAACTCTTTTAGAACATGGCCAATAGCCCGAAAAACCCACAAAAACTATGGATGCCGGCCAAGAAAGCCTTCGACTTCACAGACCAAGAGCTACTAGGAGTGTGCAGTTCCTGCACTTTGGAGTTAGTGACTTTCATGTGAATCTGTTCCAGGTTTTAGTCTGACCTTTAAGAGAGTATCCAAGGTGCGCAGAAGAACAGGAGAGGAAAATAGATGCTGTTATGCCTTTTTTTGTGCAATATGCCTTGCTTTGTTAGAAACTAACTGAAACATGTTGAACTACACTAATCCTTGGAAAGGGGTAGTGCAAATCATGGCTGCTGGAAGAATAAGATGTCACCCTCTTTCAATTCCATATACAGAACGCTGACCGGTAAGATGGTAGAATCTTTCTCCAGTGCGGCAATGGGGCGGATCCCCCCCACAACTGAGGGTTAAGAGTGCACAGATGGGCCATTGGCAACACAGGGCTCCTTTATGGGACAAAGTCTCAAAAGGTTGTTGAAGGTTGTATAGGTGTCGAGTTATTAAAAAATCCAAATGATGTTTCAGGTGGTCCGGACATTTTCTGACACCTGGCACAACTGCAAATTTTTCCGCCTGTCAAGATGAGTGTAATCCAAGAAAAGTGAAAAACAAATATGTCCTCTCTCTCCTTTCTTTCTTTAATTAAAAAATAAAAAAAAAATAAAAAATTACAGTGCTAGACTGCATGGCACCTTTTGGACAATAGCTATATCTTTAAAAATATAACAATGTAAAGCATACAAGAAAATGTGTCCTTCAGACCATAAGAACATACAAGCAAACCGTGCCTCATATATATATATATATATGGAAAGCCCTAGTGCTGTGTATATATATAATATATATATATATATATATATATGGAAACCACTCAGTGCAAATCCAAGGAATTGCTACAAACAGTTCCCCCAAAGAATGGGAAAAAAAGATGGGTGGAAATAATAACACTGGGCAAAACCTAGGGAGTATCTTGTGGGAAGTTATATTTCTTTAGACCAAACTAGAAGAATCATAGTAGTGGGGTTGTCCTGCATCTTATCATTTCTGATCTCTATCATTGGCTGCCCAAAGTACTGCTACTGTGGTAAAGTCGAAGGCTTTCATGGCCGGCATCCATAGTTTTTTGTGTTTTTTTCGGGCTATGTGGCTATGTTAGCAGAGTTTCTTTCTGAAGTTTTGCCAGCATCTGTGGCTGGCATCTTCAGAGAATGCTTGCGGAAAAATTGGGTGCATGTATATAATACTGTGTGAACCTGGGAATGCAGGATTGTTTTGATGGTATTGTTCTGTGTTGATGGCTGGCCTCAGGCTGGAAGGCTAATGCAAAAGAGGATTAATGTCTGCTAATTGGTGATCATTATCTGCTGGAAAGCCCCTGACTCTGAATAGTTTTCCCATTTGCATTTGCTGAGTCCTTATTTTGCTATAGTTTTTGTGGGTTTTTTGGGCTTGTGGCC
>NC_056522.1:54913353-54930874 GCF_019175285.1 Sceloporus undulatus
TATTATTATTATTATTATTATTATTATTATTATTATTACATGTATTTATTGTTAAGGAAAATGCAACATAGGACATACAGTGACTGAAATAAAACATGTATGTGAGAGTCAGGGTAACTCAGCAAAAGCAATTAGAAGCCACACAGGTGTAAAAGGTAATGTAGTTAACAAGTCCTAAATGCCAAGGACAGAAGTGCAAAGTGGATAATTGAACACACCTGAGAATTGTTAAAGTGGTCAAGGTGAGATGATGAAATCATTAATTGTGGGATGAACCAAGAGAACCAATGAAAATGGTTATACACACCCACTGGGTGGAAACAGACAAGAGTGGGTGGTATTTTCCAAGGACTATAATAATGGCTATGAATCCCAATGTATTGTGTGGGTAGTAGTGAGGAGTTGTATTGGATAGTTTTGGAGCTGTATATAGTAGAATAAAGTAGATCTTTTATATAAGGCTACTGAGTTGTCTGGTGTCTTGAGTCAAGCTACAAGAGCCAGCTAAATCCTGAAGAAGTGTGAAGACTTCTGTGGAAGCAAGAGTGAGAAGGCTTGGAGAGTTTGTCAGGGTCTTCAGCCTATTCTCTGTAACTCTGCTGCTTTAGAGCAAAGTTTTATCCACTGGCCAAAACTGGTCAGCGCTGGTGCGTAACAAGGTGGTGAGTTAGAGCCAGAGGTGAAGAGCTACAACTCCCATCATCCCTCACATTTATATCCCGCCTTCCTCTCAGTACAGGGATTCAAGACAGCTAACAAATCTAAAACAGTCCAAGTTAAAACAGTATAAAACATTAAAAATACAAAGTTTAAAAAACAAACTGTGTGACACATGGTTGAGATTTACATGTTAATCTCTGTGTTGGTCTGTTGCTGAATGGCAGGGCCTTAGGGTGTCTATTTAATTAGTGATCCATTGTCTACTGGGAAACCCAGGGTTTCATCACTATGATGGTGAAGATGTTCAAGTGAAATTGTTGTGAAATACATTTTCACAGCTAAAGGGTAAACATGTCTTGTCTTGTACATGAATTCACCTCTACATAGAGATTATATCTCATTGGGGAAAGGACCATATATGAGGATCCTTTGAAGGTACAGTGGCGGTCACAGATTGTGAGAAGTGGCTGTTTACAAAAATAATGGAAAGGTTACCAACCCAGTACAAATTCACAATTTCTCATAGAGTTAACGTTAATTGTGAGAGTTCTGCTTGAGCCTTGTAAAGACAATGGCCAGATTACACAAATGGTGAAAATTTGATAATGATCATTTAGGAACTTTTACTTTTCTTCTTGCAGCACACATTTTCTCATGTCAGAAAGACATTTACATGATTCACCATGAGCATAAACTTTGCATACACATCACTTTTTTATTATATTGCATTTTGTATTCATGGTACATAATGTGGATGAGCCAGTTTACTCCAAGCAACCCCACATAGGAGAGGAAAGCACTAGCAATACAGATGTATATCTTCACACATCACCTACATCTTTAAACACCTTGTACTTGCTGTTTTCCACTAGTGAGACATTATGTATTTTCTTCACCTGCTTTAACTGCAGTGGATCCTTCCCCTTCAAGGGTTTGGATTGGAGAAAACCTAAAGCCCTGCAATGTTAGTTATGTGTTAAATTCTACCTTATGACAGGTTATCAATCTGTTTTGTGTTGGGCACCCTAGGCAAAAGAGATGGAAGTGCATTTGCTCATGCACACAGATGCAAAACAGTCCTACAGTGTGAGGCATATCAAAAGACAAGCAGCAGTCAGCATTTCATCTCCATAAGCTTAGCAAACAAAGCAAATACACACAAACATTGCCACTGAGGGAAAACATGTGTAACTATCTCTCAAGCTCCAGTCCATTCTCCTTCCTGCTGTGGATGTTGAGTCATTACTTTGCATTCAAACTTTCCTGCTTTTGTTCAGATCATCCATCTTTGCTATGATAAAAGCTGACACTGTCGCCTGATGCTGTCAGAACTGTGGGGCATGATGAATTTGTCTACTGCTATGTCTAGAGGCTTTTCAAAAAAGTAGGGCACCTGAGCTCTCTTGGGCTCCCCACCCTACCCCTCATCTGGCCCATTCCAGAGATCTCTATTGGGGGTATATCATACCTTTGGTGAGAGCTTTACAGACAGTGGGAGGTTTGTGAGAGCACCCGGAAGCAAATTGGGCAATATTGATGAAATCTGGATGTGGCAGCTTGTAAGGCCTTTGATCTTACATCACTGTGAGTATGTACCCAAAAAAGGAAGAGGGAAGGAGCAAGAACTGACAGAAGGACACCACAAGTAGTAATCTGTTTTCAAAAGTTGTTGCTTATTTGAAAATGTAAGCTTCAAAATGCATTTAATGACTACCCTACCCAAACCTAGGAGCCCCCTCCCTAGACATCCTTGTCCTCTTTACGACATCTTTAAACACCTTGTACTTGCTGTTTTCCACTCAAGACACCAGACAACTCAGTAGCCTTATATAAAACATTTCTGTGCCATCAGGTTTTTACAAACTACCTGGGGTTGGGCTCTTAATGCTGTGCAGTCCTGTTTCTGTTGGTGTAAAGTATTTTAATACATTTTAATACTTTTAATATTTAGTGTTTTAACTTAATTAGTTGTTTGATTGTTTTTAAAATCTTACATTTATACTTTTATTAATGCTTTTGTATTGTTTTAAATATTGCCTTGAGTTCCATTATTGAGAGAAATGTGGGATAAAAATGAATATAAATAAATAAATATCCTTATCTCAATGTGATCAGCTTCAAACAGCCAATTTTTCCTTCTTATATGAGGGTGGTTTCCCTGTTGGAAAAGCCATCGGGGATGGCAGACAATTAGACTTTTTCTATGTGTCTTGACCTGTGGAGAAATGGTTGAAAGAGGTTCTGTGGCACTGGCAATGGACTTCTTCCAGACCACAGGCTGCTATTTGCCAGTCTCTCTGCTGCAAACTTCATAGGTTCTCTCTTAAGATATCCTTCTGTTCTTTCATAATACTAGAATCTGAAGTTCCCTACTCCAAAAAAGTACTTCTTCACGTTGGCCTAAAACAGATGACCCAAAAATGCAGTTTCTGACCATGTTCAGGGCATAGCATTTAGATGATGCACGTCCTGGGGAGAAGTGACTAGTGAGTGGGGTGCCATAGGGTTCTGACCTAAGCCCAGTGCTATTAAACATCTTTTTCAGTGACTTGGATGAAATAATAGGGGGCATGCTTATCAAATTTGCAGATGACACCAAATTAGGAGGAATAGCTAATACACCAGAGGACAGGATGAAAATTCAAAATGGCCTAAATAGATTAGAAAGCTGGGCTAAAGCTAACAAAATGAATTTCAACATGGAGAAATGTAAGGTAAGGAAATACATAGATATAGGATGGAGACCACCTGACTTAATGAGACTACGTGTGAAAGGGATCTAGGAGTCCTAGTAGATCACAAATTGACCATGAATGAATAGTGTGATGCAGCAGCTAAAAAGGCCAATATGATTCGAGGCTGTATCAATAGAAGTATAGTATCTAGTGCAAGGGAAGTAATAGTGTCACTCTATTCTGCTTTGGTCAGGCCAGCTCCCTAAGTCTCTCCTTGTAGGGCATGGTTTCCAGACCCTTCACCAATTTGGTTGCCTTCCTCTGGACACACTTCAGCTTCTCAACATCCTTTTCGAATTGTGATACCCAAAACTGGACACAGTATTCCAAATGAGGCCTGACCGAAGCAGAATAGAGTGGTACTGTTACTTCCTTCAAGAGCCAGCATGACATAGTGGTTTCAGTGTTGGACTAAGACTATGGAGGTCAGGGTTTAACTCCCAGCTTGGCCATAAAACCCACTGGGTGATCTTGGGCAAGACACATGCTTTCAGCCTCAGGGAAAAGCAGTGGCAAGCCTCCTCTGAACAACTCTTGCCAATAAAACTTCATGATAGCTTCGCCTTAGGGTCACCATAGGTGGGAAACGACTTGAATGCTCACAATAACAACAACAGCAACAACAACAACTTCCCTCAGTCTAGACATTATACTTCTATTGGTGCAGCCTAGAATCGCACTGGCTTTTTTAGCTGCCACATCACACTGTTGACTTATCTTCAACTTGTGGTATACTAAAACTCCTATATCCCTTCTGCATGTATTGTTATCAAGCCAAATGTTACCCATCCTATATCTGACGCTCTCTTTTTTTTTCCTGCCCAAGTGTAGTACTTTACATTTCTCCCTGTTGAAATTCATTTTGTTAGTTTTGGTTTAACTTCTAGTCTGTTAAGGTCATTTTCAATTCTGATTCTGGTGTATATGCTACCCCTCCTAATTTGATGTCATCTGCAGATTTGATAAGCATGCTCTCTATTCCATCATAGCAGCAACTGATAAAAAAAAGTTGAATAGCACTGGGCCCAGGACAGAATCTTGTTGCGCCGCACTAATAATTTCTACAAGATGAAGAAAAGACATTGGTGAGCACCCTTTGAATTTGCTCTGTGACCCAACTACAGATACACCTAATAGTTGTATGGTTTAACCCACATTTTACTAGCTTTTTTGCAAGAATATCATATCATGGAGGACTTTGTCAAAGGCCTTGCTGAAATAAAGATACACTTTGTGACCCTATAAAAAAAGAGAGATAAAATTAATCTAGCATGCCTTGTTTTTGAGAAACCCATATTGACCTTTAGTGATTCCTTTCTAAGTGCTTACAGACATCTATTTAATGATCTGCTCTAGATTTTTTTTCTGATATTGTTATCAGGCTGACTGGGCGATAACAATTTAGATCCTCTTTGTTCCCCTTTTTGAAGATGGAGGCAATATTTGCCATCTTCCAGTCTGCTGGGACCTCTCCTGCTCTCCAGGAGTTCTCAAAGATTATTGCCAGTGGTTCTGAGATTACTTCTGCCAGTTCTTTTCAGAGGCATATTACATCTTCAGGAGCAAAAAGCTATTGGAAAGGGATGGGTTTGATATAGAGCAGGAAACTAGTACAGTAAAACTTTAATCAAGACAACCTTTGGACTGGAGCCTACAGATGCTTTTTTCTTCAAAATTAAAGGGGCCACTTTAGGCATGTTTTAAAAGGATGTAAATAAACTAATATGCAAATTTGCCTATATATCATCTCTTTTGTTATTAGAGTACAGCCTTCCCCACCTAGTGCTATCCAGATGTTTTGGATCACAATTCTCATCACTTCCAACAAGTCTGTAGTTCAGGATATCTGGAGACATGAAGACTGGAAATGCTGATGTAATGTTATGAAAGCTGTGAGAGGTGGGACTGGCCTGTGAATTGCAATCCCTATACACCAAATGTCACCTCTTTTCGCTCTTGTTTGAGTGCAGTTCCACCATCTGCACAGGTTGATGTCAGTGTGCTTGGACATGTCTGAAAACAATCCTACTCTTGTAGAATATTCACATAATTTAAACCCCATTTGTCCATGGGATTTGGGTGCTTTGCCTCCTGTGTGATAAACTCCATAGGTCTTATGATGGCATAGGATTATAGATCTGGTGGTGCAGTGGTTAAATGCCTGTACTGCAGCCACTCACTCACAAACTGCAAGGTTGCGAGTTCAATACCAGCAAAAGGGCTCAAGCTCAATTCAGGCTTGCTTCCTTTCGAGGATGCTAAAATGAGTACTCGGATTGTTTCAGGTAATTAGCTTACTCTTATCAATCAATCAATCAATCAATGTTTATTGATTACCCTTAGGTCATATCAAAATAACACAAAAGTAGATAAAACACACTATAAAATTCTATAGAAATTGTATAGAAATTAGAAAAAGCTAAATATAATAAATCAAAAATATGAATAAAATACTGTACAGATACCATGTGAATGCCATACAATTTAAGTACAAAACCCATAAATGAAACAAAATTATAAAACTTGATTATAAAAATCTATATAAAAGATTCAAAATACAAAGATGGGTAAAATAGAAATTAGCTTACACATTGTAAACCGCTTAGGGAGTGCTTAAGTGCACTGATAAGCAGTATAGAAATGTACTTGCTATTGCTATTGCTATCTTTTGACTCCACTGTACCTTTGGCTATATCAACACAAGTGTACTGTAGTTTGCAGAAATTCTGTCCTCATCCAGCTGGTATGAACTGAAGATACGACTGCGCTATTAAACATCAGAGATAGATTTGGTGGGTTGCAAATCAAGACACAACAGAAGGACTCACTCCGTGGTGCATATCAGTCGCCTCTCACTTTCCAGTTCGGATTATAAAATTAACACATTTCTCCCAAACTGTCTAAATAAAGATGCCAATTTAGAACAACCCATATTTGCAAACATCTAATCTTGAAATGATCCAAACAAGCTGTTGTGAGATACATTGGCTTAATCTTATGTCTTGAGGGAATAAACAAGATCAAAACATCTGATTTCTGTTCAACTTTCCTTTTTCTCCTTAACAGACCTTGCATCTTGTGACTTCAGATCTCATAAGAAGTGCTGCCAGTTAGATGCACAAGTCACTTTCTGTAACATCCATTACTCATTTAGCAAGTTATTTTCCACATCTTATAATGTGGATGAGACTCATTGTAATTTATGAAAATGTGAGAGCATAAGAGGAGCCATACTGTGTCAGACCAAGGGTCTGTCGCATCTGCTCCCACAACAGCAAAACAGATGGCTCTGGCCAGCCTACAAGTAGAATGTGAACGAAATAGCACTTCATCCCTATGTTTCCCAGCAGCTGGATTTCGGTAGCATATTGAAGGTAATGATTTGAGCATTGGATTATGACTCTGAAAATTACTGTCTCTATCCCTGCTTGGTCATGGAAACCCTACTGGGTGACCTTGGTCAAATCACACACTCTCAGTCCCAAACACATTCTGTGACAGGTCCACCTTAGAGTCACCATAGGTCAGAACGACTTGAGGGCACAAAACAACAAAGCCATTTATATACATACATTCCAACCTTCTGTTGTGCCTTGATTCACAACCCACCAAATCTATCTTAGATGTTTAATAGCACAATCCTGTCCTCAGTTCATACCAGCTGGATGAGGACAGAATGAATTTTTTTTTTAATATTTTTTATTATTTTTTTAACTTCTTGACATAAGCAAACTTAATTAATACAATAACAAATCTTTGTTAACCCCACAAGATTCCTCCCACAACGAGAGGACTGGAAGCCATTCATTTTCTAGTTTACTCATTGGCTTGTTTTTAATAAGGTAAGTTAATTTGTCATTTTCCCGTAAGTCTTGTAATTTGGAAAACCATTCTTCTATTGATGGTGTATCTTCTTTTTTCCAGTTTCTGGCTATTACAAGTCTTGCTGCTGTGATAATATAGAGAGTTAGTCTCCAGTGTTTTTTCCCCTTGATTGTCTTTATATCTGCTGTTATATTCAGCAAGTATAATTCGGGAGACATTTCATGATTTGAATCCAGAATTTTTTGGAGATAGTAATGAATTTTCTCCCAAAAACCTTTAACTTTGGCACAAGACCACCAAATATGGTACAAGGTACCCACCTCATTACTACATCTCCAACATTTATCATCAACCGTCTTGTACATTTTTTTCAGTTTATGCGGTGTTAAATACCATCTATTGTATAATTTCAAAGGGATATAGGAATCCTAGTAGACCACAAGTTGAACATGAGTGAACAGTGTGATGTTGCAGCTAAAAAAGTCAATGGGATTTGAGGCTACATCAATAGAAGTATAGTGTCTAAATCAAGGGAAGTAACAGTATCGCTGTATTCTGCTTTGATCAGGCCTCACCTGGAATACTGTGTCCTGTTCTGGGCACCACAATTCAGATAGGATGTTGAGACACTGGAGTGTATCCAAAGAAGGGCAACCAAAATGGTGCCCTATGAGGAGCGACGTAGGGACTTAGGGAGCTGGGTATGTTTAGCCTGAAGAAGAGAAGGCTGAGAGCTGATATGATAGCCCTGTTTAAATATTTAAAGGAATGTCATATTGAGGAGGGAGCAAGCTTGTTTTCTGCTACTCCAGAGAACAGGACTCAGAGCAATGGATGCAAGCTACAGGAAAAGAGATTCCACTTGAATAATAGGAAGAACTTCCTGAGAGTAAGAGTTGTTTGACAGTGGAACACACTCTCTCAGAGTGTGGTGGAGTTTCTTTCTTTGGAGGTTTTTAAAGAGAGGCTGGATGGCCATCTGTCAGGGTGCTTTGATTATGTTTTCCTGCATGGCAAGGGGTTTGAGTTGATGGCCCTTTAGGTCCCTCCCAACTCTATGATTCTATGATTCTATGGCATGACTCATTGGACAAGATAGAAATGCTGTGAAAATTTGAAGGCAGAAGGAAAAAAGGAAGATGACATTGCTGATGGACTGAATCAACATCTCCATGCAACAAGACCTAAGCAGAGCTGTTAATGTCCCAACCTTTGCAAAGACCAGAAAGAAAGTTACAATGTGTCCCACTTATGCCATCATAACCCAGGAGTTTATTGCATGGGGGAAAATTGGAAGTTCAAACAGGGTTTATCCAGTGAAAATTACACCATTACTGTTAAAGTGCAATTAGGATTTCACGCACAGCGGTCATTATCCCAGGAATAACTTGAGTATAACCAGCCAAAAAAGAACAACAAATCATTCACAGGATCTTCCTGTGAATGCTTTATTGCTGTTTATTGCCAGATTATTTCCAGGTTAATGATGCTTTAAGCGCTTTTCATCACGATGTTGTGTGAAAATCTTTATCACAAATGTGCACAATTGCATGATTTTCACGGGATATTCTCAGGATAATGGTACTTTAATCACAAGGTTGCGTGAAAATCTTAATTGTGAATGTGCGATTTTCACAAAATAAACCTCATTTACACTTCCAATTCTCCCCATGTGATAAACTCCCCAGTTATTGGATTTATGCCATCATAACTCACTAATAGGATACCAGCCATTGTCAGTTCCATAGAGATCATCTAAGTAGGAATTCCTCCTAGCAAATCCCCTCTGAAGTCTGCTTGAATCATAGTTCATACAAAACGTGTGTCACTTTGGCATGGCTGACTCTGCCATCTTTAACATACCTTCTCACATGATAGGTTACTTTTTTAAAAAATCATGGCACACATGACCACATTGGATTAAGAGAGAGAGAGAGAGATGTTTCCCTGCTGTCCCCCAGAGATTATTTTCCCGTTTCTTAGGCTTGCAAGAGAATGGCTAGAGTAATCTGACATGACAGTGATGTGAGCCCATTACCAGCTATAAAAATTAGCCCCCAGGTGAACAGGCAGCCCGGCTGCTGTCAGGCTGATTTCAGGTTACATTGGAAAATTGTCAGCAGGCTGACAGAGCCCTTGTTTAGTCAATTCTCCACTGGAAAGGATACACCAGTGTTTCAACTGCATAAGAGTTCATCACTTATTTTATACCTCAAGCTTGAAAGTTTGCAGACTCTTCACAACTGAAAAGAGTCCAGTAAATGGTTACTTAATCATCTGATCCTAAACATACTAATGGGAAATTCAGCTGTACTGAGGTTATATTTATGCATGTGTTTCCAACCAGTGTATTCAACAGGTTAGGGCAGCAAAGTTTTCATTTGGGTTAAAGTGTTTTAAAGAAATAAAACAGGAAAATAAAAAAATGCAAAGCATATTACAATTACTTTTCAGAGACTGAAAGATTCGGCAGGTAGTAGTCTAACTGTTCCTCATAGGGCTTGGTTTCCAACCACCTACCCACACAATCTTAATCACTCTCCTCTGGACACATTCCAGCTTGTCAATATTCTTCTTGATTGATGGTGCCCAGAACTGGGCACAGTATTCTGTGTGAGGTTTAACTAAAGCTCAGATATAGTTGGAATCATTAGACACAGAGGTGTTTATCAGACGAGCTCTTAAAGAGGTACTATTCCAGTGTGACTCCTCTAGCTGCCTCCTGTTGCATGCTGGGATTGGCAGTTTTAAGGAGGGATATTTAGAATTCTCAGGCAGAGAAGTTCAGCTCCTTAAAACTGCCAATCCCAGCATGCAACAGGAGGCTGCTAGAGGAGTCACACTGGAATAGTACCTCTTTAAGAGCATAGTGTGATAAACATCAGAATGTTCAGTAGACATGTTCAGGAGCTTGGCAATGGCGTCACTATGGGAGTGTGGAGGGTGCAGCTCGCAAAGGGTGATACCCAATGACCCACTCCCAGCTTTGCTGTGATGGACTCATCACAAGGATGTCTCCACCACCACAGCAGAGGAGAGGGCCCAGTGCACCCTTTTGGTCGCTCTCCCCCCAGCAGCTCCACACACACTGGGTGACACCAGGGATGGAGACACAACTGGAGCTGAGTACAGTTTCATGCCCTCCATTCCCAACCTTACCAGGCCCCACCTACCTCAGTCCCCAATCCTATCTGAAATGAAATCTCTATTTGTGATGGGGGAGGGGGGTTTGAGTGCAAGAAGAATTCTCCATGCAGTTCTGCTTCCTCAGGATTCTCTGCTTTATCGTGATCCAGCACAGCATTGTTAGACTTGCATTCAAGCAAAAATAAAACAGCCCTTCAGGCAGAGCAAAAAGTGAGAAACATGGGGCTCCCAAAATGTAGTTATGACTCTCCTCAGCTCTGACCATTGAACATGCTGGCTGCGGCTTATGATATTTACATTCTGACAATATCTGGAGAGCCACATGTTGCCTGTGCTTGAAACACAGAATTCCTTCAGAACACTGTCATTTGTAAAGGAAGACACATGGATACCCTGCACATCAAGATATGTTTGCAAGCTTTTGACAGCCAGACTCTGTCTTAGTAACAAATTTTATATAATGTGCTTTTGAGAGATATTTTATCTTTTCATTTTATCTTGGAAGCAATCTTTCATGTGGCTATATTATGTATACTTTACCTTTGCAATATCATGTACTTGAAAGGTTGTTACTTGCCTAGACTCCTTGTGGAGTTCTTTTGAAATCAACAAAATAAAATGAATGTTTCCCCTCATCAGGTAAAAATGGTCCCTGTTCCTCTATTCATCTGCCTCTGATTTGCCTCCCACCTATTACCTTTCTTGTTTGTTAATATAAGCAGAGTGAATTTTACAGAAATAGGTAAAGGTATAATTCCTGATACGCCAGGCTCCTGGAGAGGTTATTTGTTTGGCATCTAACACCCTTACTAAAGATATGGTTTAAAAAAATACTACCAACACGATCTAAGTAGTAAAGGAGAAAGTGGCAGTGGTGGAGGGAGGATCGTGCTATTAGGGGAGGGAAGAAGGGGAGTGCAGTGTGTGAGAGCAGACAAGAACGGATGCTGTTTATTCATTATGGTTTATGACTCTTGCCTGCCTTCCTAGACTTGTTTTTCTCAAGGGACCAAAAAAAGTACAGAAGGTATTTTAATGTGCATGGGTAAGTGCAGCAGGCATTGCATTAAAAGCCAAAAGCCCATGCAAGGAAGAAATAAAGTTTGGCTGTTTGTCAGTGGCGCTGTGCACCCAGCAGGGTAATACATCATCATAAATCCCACACGTTCCTATGAAGCCAGTTGCCTGTCAGACCGGTGGAGGAAGAGATTCCTCTTTCAGATTCCTTGATTCAACTGTTCTCTCCAGATAAAGTTATTAAGGCAAATTTGATCAAAATGACACATGGATTAAAGTGTACGTTGCAGAATCTAATTCTGTTTACTGTTTGGGGGAATGGACAATTATTACAGAAGCTGGGACAGAGTGTTTTTAATAACATTTCTTGTTAAGATTTAATTACAGGAAATTGTATTTTCTTAATCACTGAAAACTTGACCGCCTGGGGAAAAATATTTTATATAATTTCATTTACAGTTTATTAAATCCTTTAGGATATTCTTTTTCTGACATTAGGTTAATAGGAATACGCTAAGGATGCCTTAACCCCTTGAGGGGACAGCATGTTTTTGGCATTTCAGAGCTGATTTTCAAAGGGAAATAGCAGGGCTGATGTATGTTAAGCTTATTTCATGGCAAGGCTGTATCAGGACATATTTCCAAGTAAAGAAAATATTTTTTGTCACATAAGGAAAGAGCAAAAAGATAGCACACAGACAAACACATTCAGATAGCCAGTTTCTGATTGACCGTCTTCCTAAACCCCTTGCCTTCCAGTTGGATTAAACCACAACTCTCATCTTCTTCCAAATCAGTGAGTCACACAGCTGCCACTCATATGGGTACACACTCATTTACACATCCTGGCACAAATGTGTGCGGACACACAAGTTCTCTGCCCGCTACTCTCTGTGTTGCAGTATCCTTTGTAAACTTTGCAATTACACTGCAACGTGCTTTCTAAAGGCTGGAATTCAGCTCCTCTCTCCAAGTGGCCTCCTTGTAAGACACAGGCGGGCATTTGCAATAGGCCCAGGCAAGAAAAAGTTTTTCATCTCCAGGATCATCTAGGGGCTATGCAGACCACCCAAGAATGCAAAAATAAAAACCTGAAATGAGAAGTGGGTGGAAGTTTTGAAAAACAGATTTTTTTAAAAAAAAAATGCTGAGACCAAGGGATAGTCTACACCAGTGGTTCCCAAACTTTGGTCTTCCAGGTATTTGGTGTTTGGGAATTGTTCTCACAATTCCTGACTGTTGACCAAGGTGGCTGGCACTTTTGGGATTTGAAGTGCAAAACATCTGGAGGACCAAAGTTTGTCATCACTGGTCTACATGGTTAAAATTCTCCTGATTCCAATCTAATAGGATGTGATCTGACTACACCCAATTCGCAGGAGTTTGGGCTTTCCAGGGGGGCAGCTGAAAAAACTCCTTAAACTGCAGGAAAAGGCTTTGTGGCTTTTAGTGGAGTATCCACAGAAATCTGCAAAAATGTGCATTATTGCACATGTAGCTGTCCATCTGGTTTGCATGTATTCAGATACACATTTTTGGCAGAGGGAAAGTGAATAGATGTGAATTTGCACAGGAGAATGAAGACAATTAACCTACGATGAGAATGTGCAGAAATCTTCAGCAATGCACATAATACACTTGGAAACTGCCTAATGGCCTGTTGGCTGAAATAAAGGTATTTTGTTTTTGTTTTGTTACACTTGGAAAAAGGAATCACCACCCCTATGGGGCTTCCAGAGGAAAGTGTTCACCCTTTTTCTCTCTTTTTTTTCCAGAACAGGGGAGGTTCAGGAGATTCTTGGGACTGCTGGAGACCCAGAAAATAATCTCTGTTGGTCACATTAAGCATACAGCATTTTGCCTACCTTTCCTGTAGTGCACATGGGCAATCCTAGCCCCAAAATGAAGACTGGGCCAAAATGAGGAAAGTTGTAGCATGCTTGTTTGGGGACATAGAGATAATCACTTTTTTTTTCATTTTCACAGTGGGTCCTTCTTACCTAACACCCAAGAATGTGGAGGGGTGACTGTATTCCACCACCCTTGCATTAGCGTATGGCAAATTTACTGGGGAAAAGGCAGGAAACCTTGCCCTTTTGGGACCCATCCATTGTTATGTGTAACTGATAACTTTGGGTAGTAACAGGGCATAACAGCACTCTTGATAGATGGCCTCCAGCCTCTGGTTAAAAATCTCCAAAGAAGGACACTACCACACTCTGAGGTAGCATGTTCCACTGTCAAAGACCTCTTACTGTCAGAAAGTTCTTCCTAATGTTGAGGTGGAAACTATTTCCCCATATTTGGATTCCATTGTTCCGTGTCCTAGTCTCTGGAGCTACAGAAAGCAAGATTGCTCCATCTTCAATATGTCAGATTATGCCAGATCAGTGTCTGTTGGGTTGTCATCTGAGCACACATTGAGCAACTCACAAAATGGGTGTCCCTATATAAAAGAAGTCTACCATGAACCAGATCCTGTCTGAGATTGGGTGCTAAGTAGGGTAAGCTCTGGTTAGTATTTGGATGGGAGACTGCCAATGAATACCAGGTGCAGTAGACTATATTTTGTATGAAGGAACTAGCAAAACCACCTCTGAGTATTCCTTGCCTAAGAAAGCACTATGAAAATCATGGGGTTGCCATAAGTCAACAGGTGACCTAATGGCATATATATACAGAGAGAGCAAGAGAGGCAGGCATTTGTGAATATTTGCATTGGAGTGTGTGGGTGTGGGTGTGATATTTCCCCACAAAACAATACCTAGAATGCATTTCTTGGCGCCCTCTTCTATAGGATTTACCTGTTTAGCTACTTTGCATTGGTCTTGTTATTAAGGCTTTGCCTAAAGTGTGTCCTGATGACAGACAGAAGAAAATACAGAGTTTCTTAATGGATATGGACAATTCCCTAAATAGTTCATTCACTTGCTGAGGTGTGGCCTGACATGTAAGGCTGTCAGGTGGCACATGAGAAACAGCAATTTTGAATCTGGAGACAAGGAGACAAGGAAAGTGATGCAAAATAGCCAGAGGATGTAGATCTGCTGTCTTATAGGGGCACCTCTTTGTCTTATTGTGTTCCACTTGTCTATTTGGAAATGCAACAATAAGACAGAAATGTCAGCACTCTCATCTTACCACCTGGAGCACATTACAATATGGGATACAAACAAGTATCCTAATATAACATCTTCAAAAAGTGCTGTGCAGCCGAGGGGGGGGGGGAGTAGGCTCCAGACAGGGCAGTTGTGTTGAGATGTTGTTGTATTTATGGCAGTATAGTTCATGCATATTTTTAAAAATCCAAATGATGTTTCTCCTCTCCTGGAATATTACCTGACAATTCCTGGCACCAGCTCCAACATTTTACTCCCACCTTCAAGGCATTCATTCCAAGACATATCAAAACAATATGTTCCCTTCACTTCTCTTCTCATTCTGGCTTTTTGAAAAATAGAGTTATAGTCTATACTGCATCAGTGAAATGGCACCTTCAAACTGTAATACTTTCAACAACAAAAAAATTCAGAGATGATACTATCTGCCCTACCAGCCATAAGACTACCCCAGCCAACCATGGGCTTGTTTACACTGATCAAAAACCCCTAACTCATACCATATCTGATGTAATGAGTCCTCATGATGTACACAATGAATCTGCTTCTTTAAATCGTTAATCTGGTTTAACAGAAAACAGTATATACTGTATATACTCAACTATAAGTTGACCTCAGGTATAAATCGAGGGCAGTTTTTGGGGCCAAAATTATGGATTTTGGTATGACCCATGGATAAGTTGAGGGTAAAACTCAGGAGCACATAACAAAAGCTCTAAAGGATAAAGCAAAGGAAAATGGCACCAAAGAACTTGGAAAATTCCAGCAGTCACAATTGTTTGTGTTGACACTAAAGGCTAGATCAGTGAGACACCAGAGGTGGATCAGTGCTTCCAGGATAAATTAAACTCTTGCCTTCCATCAGGAGATAGTTCCTTTTTAAAAATATGAATTAAAGTACAGCATTTATATTGACCTGTGGATAAGTCTACTCTGTTTTTGGGGCTCAATTTTAAGACTAAAATTTCTTGACTTATACATGAGTATATACAGCACGCCCTCGGCTTACATGGGGGATCCGTTCCGGACCCCCTCGCATAAACCGAATTCCACACATGCTCAAGCCCCATTGGAATGAATGGGGCTTGTGCATGCAGCGGCACGGCAATGCAGCTGTGTGCATGCGCCACAGGCACACACCCCATTCATTCTAATGGGAAGCACCACCCCTTGCGCCCCGCACGGCTTACCACATATGTTTAAAACTGCGTATAGCTTGCCTGTGTATGAAACAGGCACACTGTACAGTACTTCAGAGTTTCCAGAAAACTCTGGAGTGAATTTGGGTGTGTTGGATGTGAGGACAGCTGGATTAGGCTTGATCCAGAGTGGCCCAGTTGTCCATGTGTGTACTCACTCCCTGCATTGACCCTGCTGGCCTGTTTCCCTTGGTACCACAGCTGCCATTCTCACTTCTACTGAGATCAGAAGCGGGTACCTCACCATGAGATCAACAAGGAGGGGAGTGCGCTCTACCTCTCATCGTTGATCACATTGGTGCCCCATTCTGACCTCTGCAGAAGTGAAATCAATGGCCAGGGTCTCACAGGGAGCTGCTTGGACAATGAGACTACAACAGCAATGGCATCAAGGGGAGCAGGCCAGTGGGGACAATGTGGTGTTACCCAGTGGCCATCTGGACATGTTTGGCCAATATCATGGCGGGTTACAGACCGCCATTTAGTGCGTATTCTATACGTACTAGGGTTAGGAAGGGGCGGTGCTTCCACACACCCCTAACCCTAGTACGTATAGAATACGTACAAGATGGCAGCGCCCTGTTCATATGGGTGCCGCCATCTTTACGTATCGGGCACTGTGCGCCCGAACGTGTCGCGGCGCTAATGACGTTGCGAATGAGCCCCTGGTGCCTCGCGACGTCATTAGGGCGCGGCAAGAAGAAGCTCCATTTTGGAGCTTCTTTTTTGCTCCGTAACGGAGCCGCGCGGTTTGGCTGCAGCGGCTCCCTTACGGAGCAAACAGCGGCGGCGGCAGACCGCCTCAAAGCGGCAGTCTATAACCCGCCTAAATCAACTCCTAGATCCAGAGGGCCAGTATAGATGCATCCCATGCCTCAGTTTTAAAAATAAATGAGGACCCCAAGAAATCACTACAACCAGTCCCTAGAAAGAATGGAATGAGTGGGCCTAGAGGTGGCAACAACCAGAAAAACCTGAGGAGGTATATACCAAGAATTCACACATCTTTTAGACTAATTTGGAAGAATCTAGAGATAGACTGACCAACAAAGATCATTTGTTAGAAGGGTTGTCAGCTTGGAATTTCTCTTTTGTCAATATTACACCACACTGTTATATCACTATTATTCCACTTTAACTGCTACAGCTGCCTCCTGTGGAATTCTGGGATTTTTAATTTAATGAGGCCTAAAGGCTTTTTGGTTGAGAATTCTAAATGCAGCAAACTGCAAATCTCAGGATTCTACAGGAGGAGCCCTAGCAGTTAAAATGGAATAATACCACTATAACAGCACTATAATTGCATAGTGCAATATTGTCCTTTGTTTGCTTGATTGTTTTTGGATGGGAGGACTCCACAATTGACATCTGCAGGATAACCACGTCCCATCACTATGGACTTTCTCACATGGGGCTGAAAAGTGAAATTTTAACAGAATAAAAATGGTTTTGGCCGGTACTTATCGCACAATATCATATCTATCCTGCTGCGGCCTTGCATTCCATTAGTTATTGTTGTGCACCTTTCCACTAATGTAGGGTTGCCATAAGTCAGGACCTCCAAACCGGGACAAATGTAGGACAAATGTAGGACAACGATTTCAAATGTAGGACACATTTTATAAAAATGGAGGACACGCAAAAAATTGATGCTTTTTTTAAAAAATGTTAATATAAATGCATGTTTCTTAGGCATGATCAAAATGGAGGACATTTGGGCATTATTCCTAGACAGATGGCAAAAATTGACTTCCTTTTCTGCCCAAACCACCCCCCTCCATTCCACACATAACAGCACATTTGGGCACTTCACGTGGCT
>NC_056522.1:54935874-54951693 GCF_019175285.1 Sceloporus undulatus
CATGTGCGAGGCTCTGCAAGGGCCAGCAAAGGCAAACCTCGTCCACCCGGGACAAGGAGGAAACCGTGCAGGGACGCCCCCTAGTGGTCAAAACCCGGGATTGTCCCGCCTGCAGCCGGCTTATGGCAACCCTACACTAATGGCCAAAACCCGTCAATAGGCTCTCAATTTCACTGCTGTTCCACTTCTTCCTTAGGACAGTTGGTCCCTTCCACTGCATTTCAGGTAGTCACATGGTGTGAGTGGATGTGATTCTGCTCCTCTCCTCTTCTCCCTGCTCCCCATCACAGAAATCATGACTGTTAACACCTTCCCAAAGCTATTTACAATGTGAATATTCACACAGCAGTTGGCTTCAGGAACATCTGGGCAGCTGGGATTGCTTGTCTCCCCATATCCTCCCAAAAAGCAAGACTGCTGTGCAAATTTGCACACAACAGCATTGAGCTCTGGAGAGGGGAGAAGGAACGATCCCAGTTGCCATCATCTTCTTAAAGCCAGCTGCTGTGTTCATACAACAGCCAGCTTCAGGAGTCAGAATCACTCAAAGGTGCAAGAGGCCAGGCCAATGTCTCCATTACACACACCTCACATTAATCATATAGCAACCCTGTTGTTGACTTTCTGACAGCTAAAAGCTGTTGAACAGTGGTGGGTGGTAGGCTCTCCTAGCAGATCGTTAAACATAGGTTGGATGGCCATCTTTTGGGAGTTGTGTATAGCAGAGAGTTGTACTAAATGGCCTTGGCACTTCTAACTCTGTGACCTCATTATGCATATGTTATATGAAACAACACAGGTCCCCCTCAACACATACAGTATACTTACTAACCATGTAAATACTATGGAAAAAAAATAGCACTGTGCCATAGTGATGGTTCAAATAAGCACATTTAGCCACCCATAATTGCCAGGTACCATTAACAGATATGGAATTCTATACTGAATATCCTGATTCAGAGTTTATTTATTTGTATGTTTTATATTCTGCCTTTCTCCCAATATGGAACCCAGGGCAGTTCATAATATGAGCTCAAACAAAATACATTTAAATCAAGGGATAATGCAAAAGATTTTTTTAAAAACAGCTGAACAAAACCATTAAAATTATACTACAAGCATTCATTTTTATCAGTTTTTGAAAAGCTTTTAAAAACTGATGATAATATATGAAAAATAAGGGATGTTCTATTATGGTTTAGGGCTTTTAGAATAATTATACATGAAGTAAAGGATGTGTTTAAAATATATTTTTCAAAATAGGATTTAGCTGATGATTCGTATGAGCAGTAAAATAACATAATTATAAGATTATAAGCAAGTTACATAAGACCAGTATAAGTATTATGTCAATTTTAGAATACGTTAAAGAGAGTTAGATAGCATAGTGTAAATGAACCGTAGTCAGGTATGCTGGAAGTCACTATTTCCCTATCTAGTTTAGTGTATAATATGTGTTTGAAAGGTTTTGTTGTCATTGAGGAAGGTAGTTGTTTTTTGCCTCTTTGGCATGTATGTCTATTTGTATGTATTATTTGTATGTGTGTTATTATGTTACTTTGGTTTTAATAAAAATATTATTTTAATGGAGGAGGAGAAGAAATAATACAATGTATCCCAGTTAAAATATCCTCTGTAACAGTTAACAGCCAAAGACCCAGGAAGGAGAAAGATTTTTTTTCCCTGCTGGTAGGGAAAAAAGAGCAGAGAGTGAGCCAATCTAGCTTCCCATGGAAGGGAATTTGACAACCTGAGAGCAGCCACCAAGAAAGCGCTCTGCTGCATCTTCACTAAATATACCTGTAATGGTGGTGGGACTGAGGAAAAAACCCTTCCCCAAGAACCCTGGTCAGGCTTGTAGTAGAGGATACAGTTTTTCAAACAGCCTGGAAATTTTATAATAGATTTATTGTGATAATTGTATCACCCTGGAACACAATACTGACCAATCTTTTATTATCTTGTATCCACCTCCAAAATCCATTCAGTCTTTATTCTTGCTAAAACTGTTATCTCGTTTTCAGCCGAAACTCATTGAAAAAGATCCATATTCCTGGCAGCTGTCTATGAGGTGACTGGAGTTGTAATCCAACGTTGGAAGGGTGACTGACTGGGGAAAGCTATTTTAAAGCATAGATGTCCAATACATGAAATGTTTAGTAACATTGTCGACATTAAAAATATAACTTTAGATGAACTTTAATATTTGAAAAAGGAGTTCTTAGGATTAATTATTATTGCCATCACTTACTGGGCCAGGACTCACAACTACAAATACTAGGCTCCCTGAAGATAATTTGCAAATCAGATAGGAAACTACAAACTGTTGCTCTTCAGATCCTGTCTTTTTCTTGAAATCGTTGTATCAAAAGCTGGGTTTGTGTTGGAAAGCTATACCTGATCTGGGAGGAGGGGGAGTGAGAAAAACTAAAAAATTTGCTTCCAGGTATCATGAACTGCCATATTTTTCAAAGACATCGTTGTGTTAAAAGCTAATGGGTCTTTATTTTTGATTGAACTTTTGTGAATATAAACCAATTTCTTGAGATGTATACAAAGTGATAGCCAGGCCTCAGGGCATAAAGTATGTTTACCCTCAGTTGTGGGAATGGAATGGAATGTAATAGGATCCACAGGATAGAAATGTAACTGAATCTGTGAATTAACCCTGTTAACTTTCTGCATGTTAACTAAGTGGATTCTCTGAAAGAACTGAGACACTGGATCAGATATACCTGAGCAATTTCCAATAATGCCTTTGTGAGTTAATAATTAAGGAAAGCTAGCAATGGTTGTTCCCAAACCAATTAAGAGAACTACTGGAGCACAGGAAAAGAGATTTCTATCTAGCTTTCCACCTACTGTAGGATGGTCCAGCTACTACGTAAGGGAGAATAAGGAAACCAACAGAACATAAGAGAGGTGCACAAATCTCCCAAGCAACTGGTATTGTTTTGTACAATCTGTCTAGTCCAGCTTAGCGCAAGCATTTGTGATTTTTCAGAAGAAGCTGGGATTTCTGTCTTTTTTCCACTGGCTGCCACAGTGTGAAGCATAATCATCAAATTGTCTGGCAACAAATGGACCTACTCCTACTATATGACCATGCACAAGTTTTAAGAGTTTCAGAGGAGGGCTTTCTCTTGGACACACCATCATCGCAAGCATGTTTGGTGAGGAGACGCTGCTCCCAGGATGTGGAATTCCTTCCTTCTCTGATCTCTTTTTGCTGGAGGCAAAGACCTTTCTATTAAGGCAGAACTTTGGCACTCAGTTCATGTAGCAGAAGGGTCTTTTAATGAGGAGTGCCATGCTTTTACTTTTTAAAATTATGTTTGAAATACATTTTAAACTGTTCTGACTGTGTCCTTTCAATAGAATTATTTGCTCAGATGTACTTTAACTTTTCTGTTAATAGTTGTTGTTGTTTTTAAAAAAATCTATGCTTTGCTTTAATTTTTTATAAGCTGCCTTGGATACTATACTGGAAGAAAGGCAGGATAAAATTAAAATAAAATAAAATAATACCCAGTCTTTTTGTCTGGGAATGAAGAAAATCTCAGCAAGTGGAATTAGACATTCAGTTCATTTTTGCAATAGATTAAGAGGGTCTTAACCACTCTTTCATTCCATCATAGCTAAATATCCTAACTGCACCCATTCCTTGAGAAGTCAGATCTATCTACGCTAACATATGCCTTCATTACATCCCATTTGTATTACTGTAACATACTCTTACTTAGGGCCATCTTTGGGAGGTGTTCAGAAATGTTTTAACTTTTTATACTTTTGATTGATTTTATATTTTTAAAATCTATAGCTGGCATCCTTTAGCTGATTTGTACCTGAGATTGTGATACACTATGATCACAGAGGATCTACATATATTCAACCTAAACAATGAGGAAATCAAAATAGTTAAAGAGTTCCCATACCTTGGATCAAACACTGATCAGAACGGAGACTGCAGCCAAGAAATCAGAAGCCTAGGAATGGGAAGGGCAGCAATTAAAGAACTAAAAAAGATTCTAAGGAGTAAACTTATATAACTAAGCACTAATGTCAGAATTATACAAGCCATTATATCCCCCATCATCATGTACGGATGTGAGAGCTGGACAATGAAGAAAATCAATTCATTTGAGATGTGGTGCTGGAGAAGAGTGCTGACAATTCTGTGGACAGCCAAAAAGACAAACAAATGGGTCCTTGAACAGATCAAGCCTGAAATGTCTCTGGAAGCCAAGATGATCAAATTGAGGCTGATGTACTTTGGCCACATCATGAGAAGGCATGACACCCTAGAAAAGACAATAATGTCAGGAAAGGTAGAGGACAGAAGAAAGAAAGGAAGCCCATACACTAGATGGCTAGACTCAATTAGGGAGGTCGTGGGTCTGAATTTGCAGGACCTAAGCAGTGGAGGAAAGGGGGTCTTGGAGATGTTTTATCCACAAGATCATCATGAAGTGAGGTCGATCCAAGGGCAGTTAACAACAAATCTAGTCACAACTGTGACACTATTGCCACAATCATAAATTACTTCCCAAACCTACTTTACCTGGCAGCAACTGCACTGAGAGACAGAGGTCTTCAACCATCAAGGTGCAAGGCGATGATGTTTCTATCCTGCTCCCACCAACTAGACTGAAATATTCTCAAGCGGGATCCTTGGCACAATTCCTTTTGCAGCCTCACTTGTGGTGGATGGAAATGTCATCCTCTTGCACCCCATCTCCATCTCTTAGTATAGGTATAGGGGTGACAGTGCCAGGAGACACTGCTTATTTGTGCACACTTAACCAAACAAGCAATATACATTATGAATTTATGGTTATAATGTGATGGTTTTAAAGTTGTGTTTCATTTGTATTGTCTGGTTGTAGCTGATCTTGTTGTTAAGCATTGTTTGAGCTGCCTTGGGCCCCACATAGTGAGAAAGAGATAATAAATGAAATAAATAAATAAATAAATCTTTTGGACACTACCAACAGAGATATCCAGTGTGCTGATTCATAACTTCTTCCACCTGCAGCCAGTTGTGGTTCATGTCATCCAAGCTGCAGACCACTGGGCTGGTATACAGGAAAGACCTATTGGTCCAACTCTCTGTCCCTGCTGCATGGCAGCAACACCACCGCAGATGGTACAAAGCCCTACATGGCCTGGGTCCAGTCTACTTGAAGGAACGCCTCCTCCCAGATAATCCTTCCTGTACACTCTGTTGCTCCAGGAAAAAAAATTTACATCCAAAAAAGATCAGATTGGCGGTGACCTCCCAGAGGTCTTTTTCTGCTACGGCTCCTAAAGCTTGGAATTACCTGCCGGAAGAGATTCACCAATTATCTTCATTGGAGGCTTTTAAAAAAGCGACAAAAACCTTTCTCTTCTGGCAGGCCTTCCTTGAGTGATAACCGCCCAGAACCGATTCTATCCGTCCATCCTTGTCATTTGCGGATTGTAGAATAATCTTGTAGTGTTGTGTATTGTTATATATTTTAATCATGTCTTATGTTAATTTTATAGTTTGGGAAGGAGGGTTGGGTCGGGGTTTTGTGGGTTTTATTGTTTTTATATTGTGTATCATATAAACTCTGCTGTTACCTGCCCCGATCCGCAATCAGAAGAGGCAGGATATAAATTATTATTATTATTATTATTATTATTATTATTATTATTATTATTACCACAGCTATAGTATGTGGTGGCAGAATGACTGTAGAGCAGAAAGGGGAAATCTTGTGGTGGCCTAGGTGGCATCACTTATTGTAGGCCTTACCATAGCCCTAAAAAAGGAACAGAAAAAAATTTTCAAAGCTGAAAACAGGCAATAGCAATAGCAAGTACATTTCTATACTGCTTAAGCGGTTTACAAAATGTAAGCTACTTGCCCCCAACAAGCTGGGTACTCATTTTAGCGACCTTGGAAGGATGCAAAGCTGAGTCGACCTGCAAATCTCCTCTTCCAAATTTGAATTAGAGGGTAAAGAGATTGGGCTCCCCTTTGACTTGTTTTATTGGCGGGGCTTTGCTCTTGGAGGCCTCCAGGAGCAGGCAAAGCTTTTTACAGGACAGGGAGAAAGGAGGGTTTTATAAGTGCTTAGGGACTTCAAAAACAATCTTCGGAATGCATGGTGCCCATGCACTACGTTTTGCCCATTCCTGGCCAAGGATGTATAGACTCCCATCAAAGCTTGGAGAGCTGCTGATTCTAACCTAATGCCTCTGTACCATTAATTAATAACTATCAAGTGCAGCAGGGATGAGGAATTATCTCAGTCCCATGGGTTGTATTATCCCTCTGCAAGACCTCACCAATGTGCCCTTCCACTCTCCTGATGTCATTTGGCCCCACCCTCTCCATGTACCCCAATTTTACTTTCTCTGTGCCTCTTTTGCCTCAAAGGAGTTTACTGCTTGTGTCCCTCACTGTCTCAGTCTTTAGCATGGACACTCTTTGGCAAGGACATCATTTTGGGAATAAAAAGGAGGCAAGGAGGAGTCCTACACATTTCTGGACCTGGTACTGATTGCTTATGAGCTAATTGGACCCACACCACAAGTCTGGGCAGTTAATGCAATGGTTTAGGTAACCGAGGATTATCATCCAAAATCTCGAGCAACATTTTACCTACATTTCACCCCCTCCACACTTCCAGTTTAATGGAATAGATGTAAATTTTCATACATTTCATTCTTTCAGGTAAGAATGAATAATTTAACTATTTTTCTTCTCTCTGTGAGAAAGCTTTTTTAAAATGTGCAGTTTTCAAAGGCTATTCATAGTCTGGAATTTACTCTGTAGAACTAAAATAATGCATGTGATTATTTTATTATTTGTTTTATTGCATTTTTTGCATGGCGAACATTTCTGCACAAGAAACTTGTTTTCTACACAGAAATGTTATTTCTACGGTTTTTTTTACATTAAAAAAATCCTGTCTGTATTTTCCCCCCTGAAGAATCTCTCAGACTACAAGGATTCTCACCTGTCTAGGATTCCACTTGTCAGTGTTTCCAGATACTCAAGAAGAACAATTTTCAATCATTTTTCAGATACTTTAAAATATTTTAAAAGCTGCTCTTTGGACATAACCATATACATTTAGGTAGGCTAGAAAGCCAATACATGCCCAATGTACCCAGGCACAAAGAAATTATTATTCATATTTTGTTCTTACTATTGGTCATACCCCAAGACCCAACAGGATCCATTTATGGTTCACTGGATTCTGTGGAGTTTCAAACATGATCCAGTAGCTTGTGTTTCGGCTCAATGCCAAAAAGCTAGATACTGTTCTGGGTTTTTCCTCTGGCTTTGCTCTTCCAGCTTCACCCTGGTTTTGCTCCTTCACCACCCACTTACCCATCTTTCAAAACAAGAGCTGTTACAACCCTGTGTGATCCTGTCCTGCAACTAAATCAAATGAGACACACACAGAGAAAGAGAAAATAAGAACACTTTGCAAGAGTTCAGCTTCTCTGCATGTTAACTGAGAAGATTACTTTGAAAGAACAGAGCTATTAGATCAAACTAGAGCTCCTTCTGAGGACGCCTTTGTGAGCTCATAATTAGGAAAAGCAAGCAAAGGTTTGTTTCCAAGTCAATTAAGAGGAACTAACAGACCAGAACAAAAGAGATTTAAATCTAGCCTTCAGCTTTAAAATATGCAAGGTGCCTTGAAGACTGTTGCTTTAAATATACATATAGGAATGTGATCTGAATGCAAACCATAAAATACTTAAGCTAGGTTTATTCATTTTACTTTTCAGAAGGCAGAAAGAAGTAAATGAGTTATGGTAGAGACTTTGACATGGAATGGAGTTCTAGATAAAGAGGAAGGCCAGTTTTAGATAAAGGGGAAGGCTGATCATCTTCACATGTAACTTGAAAAAACATTTTAATTTCTCATAGGGAACTCCCAGACTATTTGTATCATCTTGAGGTGATAATAAAGATTTATTCCATTTTAAGATTCTCATGCCCTCTGCAGCTTTTGCAGGCAAGTAGGAAATTATGCCTTTCTCTATACAGGTTGAGTCTCCCTTATCCAAAAAGCTTGGGGACAGAAGTGTTTTGGATTTCAGAGTTTTTCAGATTTTGGAATGTTTGCATACGCATAATGAGATATCTTGGAGATGGGATAAAGTCCAAGTCTAAACATGAAATTCATTTATGGTATGCATTATACACATAGTCTGAAGGTACAGCGCGCCTGCCCCATATGCAGGCTTGCCATCCATGGCTTTAAACTGACACAGATGGCAAGCCCAGGATGTTAGAATGGGGTGTGCACCTGTGGTGCATGTGCCGCACCACACTGCACCGCACCGCACGCATGAGCTTGCAGCCATTGAAACAAACAGTACTTGAGGTCCTGCATTTTTTGCCATATATAGGATGGTCCAGAATGGATCCTCCATGTATACAAAGGGCCCACTGTAATTTTATGCACAATATTTTAAATAATTTTGTGCATGGAACAAAGTTTGTGTACACTGAACCCCCAGAAAGCAAAGGTATTACTATCTCAGCCACACATGTGGATAATTTTGGATTTTAGAATATTACAACATTCCAGATAAGGGAGATGCAATCTGTACTGGAAAGCGTACAGCTCTGTGGTAATAATGGTGGCTTTGGCAATAGGGTAGTCACCAACTTCCAGCACTTAGATTGCTAAATGCCACTGGTGGGAAGGTATGGTTTTTAAATCTTTTCCTTATAGTATGATGTGGGGATGACAGGTGAACTAATGGGACAGATGTCATTAACAGACACATCTTCATTCTTCATCAGCACTATTTTGAAAATACTGACATTTGCAGAATACTCCAGGGATTTTATTTTCTACCCAAAGTTATGCCCTCACTACATATTGCAGAAAACCCCATCTTCTGGTGGCCAAGCTAGCCTATTTGCATTCTGTGGGGTTTGAGTTGTACTGCTTGCTATAGGGTGAGAAAATGTATCAGTTGAGAGTTCTCCATGGCAACTTCTTTATTAGCTTACAGAGCTAAGGTACTAGTTATCTGCAATTAAGAATGGGGTGATCAGTAAGTTTCACTTTTCCCCTTTTCCCTCTTAAGCCTCAGGAGCACCATGAACACATCTTATATTGTTTAATTTCAGATGTTAGGCTGGCCCTGGCCTGGTTACCATTTAGATAGACGACCACCAGGATATACTTAGGATCTCCACATAGAACTAGGATAACATCCTATCTGAAATCATGAAGAGCTGCTGCTCCTAACACTGAGCTGATGGGCCAATGGTGTGAATCTTGATAAACTCTTCAAAAACAAACTGAAGTTATGTTCTCCTCCATTTGTACCAGCCAAATTTAGCAGGTACAGCTGTTCCCAGCATGGAAAGGGACATGTTCTGGAATCTGTCAGTTTCGGTTTTTCCCACTTTTGCTGGTTTCTGCCCCAGGATTCCATAGCACTGAGTCATGACAGTTAAAGTGGTGTCACATTGCATTATTTCTGCAGTGCAGATGCAACCCAAGAAAGAAAAGGAAAGAATCTCTTGTGTGTGTTTTTTTCATCCCCGTTGTTCCAAACTTCAACTTTAGTCTGAACTATAGTCTCCCAGAGTCCTAGTCCAGCACTCTAATCTTTACACCACACTGGGTCTCATCTTCCTCTCTCTCAGAGTGTGTGTGTGTGTGTGTGTGTGTGTGTGTGTGAAAGAGAGAGAGAGGGAGACTCTCCATTGGTCTTTGAACATAAGCTGAATGGGTGTCTTTCAGGTGTGCTTCAGCTGTGTATTCCTGCATGGGAAGGGATGGGACTAGATTGCCCTTGTGGTCTCTTCCAGCTATATGAATATGCACACACACACACACACACACACACACACACTTAAAATGTTTTTTTTTAATGTTCCTCTTCCCCAGCTTCTTTTCTTGTCACTTTTGAAGCTGAGGATGCCACAAGGACATGCTGCTCTATCAGCTCTTTTCAGTATTTTGAGAGGGGGGAAAAGACAGTTGAAATGAGTGAAAGAGCCAATTGTGCTGTTTAAAGGCCAGGCCAGTTCAAGTGTGCAGGCAAAGGCAGCCTCCCTTTGTATGGAGGGCGATCACTGAAAGGACAGCTCTACGGGGAGATGAACAAAACTGATCCACTATCAGCCAGAGGCATCTGTAGTGTTGAGAAGCCACTGCCGGGTAAATAGCACACAGGCGCTATTCACCCACCTGCAACATTTCAGATGGCACCTCACGCCTGTCAAACAGACACGTTATCTTTCCCTGGGAGCACAAGCCACCATGGTGCTGAGGTGAGCAGGCTTATCACAAGCTTGTCTCTAAACAGGCAGATGACAGCCTGCTGTACGCCAGTCTTCAAGCTTTCCTTGCCCATTATCTGCATACAAAGCCTGATTATCCTATCAGTCCTTCCAACACAATCACTACCAAGCTGTGACATCTGCCTATATTTGTGTGGGCAACTGTGGTCCTGCAAAGCCAAACAAAGTGTGAGGTTTTGTGAATATGTGTTTCCCCTAGGTACACATCACTGAACAGGGAGAGATGGCGTGGGCTGCAGCCGTTAACTGTCACCCATCATTGGAGATGGCACTGAAAAGATCAAGTACCAAAGTTTCATCTATAATGCAAACTCTTTCTGTTTGGACATGAGGAAGAAAGACCTTTTTTAAAAAAGGTAATTTTGCTCTTTCTTTCTCATACCCCAACTGACATCCCAGCTTTTTTCTTTTCTGCAAAAATGCTGTGTTCCCCACATCCAAAGCAAATATTTTTTCCTCTGCCAACCACCACATGCCCTAGAGCAGTGATTCCCAAAGTGGGCAGTACAGCCCCCCTGAGGACAGAGGACATATCCAAGAAGCTAGTGAAAGAATAGGGGACTGAAGGGAGGGGGGTCAGTGAAAGTATAGGTGCACAAGAAAGACAAGGGGAATCACCTGCTCAATCATTGTTCAACCAGCTGTTCAGTTGCTGCTCCCAAGGTGACCAGATACAAACAGTGACTGAGATTGGTTGTTTTGAATTTGCAGTAGAACAGTAAGCCTAATATCAAGATAGAGGTGTTGGGGAACACTAGGGTTGTGACCCAAGAGGAAAGGGAGTAGTAGCCCAGAAAGGATTGTGGATCACTGCGCTAGAACAAGATGTAGAAAGGTGGTCCATGGGCCATATGCTACCCAAGGATATTGGATGGGGGTATTTGGGGGTAGAAATGAATTTTTGAGGAATGGATGGAGGTGAAGGAGAGGGCACCCCCCAAATTTCTCTGAGAGGCAGTAACCCTCTAACTCCAAATAGTTTCCCACCACTGCTCTAGAAAGTAATCTACTAAGGCTCCATGCAGTAGTAAATGGGATTAAAAGCAACAATGGACAGTGCTAGAGCCAAACGTAAGAGTGTATCACACAGGGACAGTTGGAAGTATAAATGGGGTTTATCCTGTGAAAATCACACATTCACAATTAAGATTTTAAGATTATTCACATGACGCCATGAATAAAGTACCATTATCCTGGGAATATCCCATGAAAATGGTGCAATTGTGATAATGTTTTCACATGGTGTCGTGATCAAAAGCGATTAAAGCACCATTAACCCAGGAATAGCCAGGCAATAAACAGCAAGAACCCATTCACAGGAAATCCTATGAATGATTTGTTGCTGTTTATTGCTTGGTTATTCCCAGGATAATGACCACTGTATGTGAAAATCTTATTTGCAATTTAATAGGAATTGCACAATTTTCACAGGATAAACCCCATTTAAACTTCCAAATTTCCTCTGTATGATAAACTCCATAGTTGAACTCTTTCCTTTTCTCTTTTGGGTTGCATCTGCACTGCAGAAATAATGCAATTTGACACCACTTTAATTGTCATGATTCAATGCTGTGGAATCCTGGGATCTATAGCTTACTATGGCACCAGAGCTCTCTGACAGAGAAGACTAAGGGGCTGTACAAACAGCCCGTTCAGGGGCAGCTCTGTGTGGTCCCTGGAAGTGCTGGGTTGGAGACGTGGCAGCCACACATCATGCCCCCAACCAGGTGCAAATAGAAGCCGCGACATGCAGCTCCTATTTGCGCCCTAGAGGGGGCACCATAAGGGCCATGGTATGGCCTTATGATGACCCTCATGCGCAGCACCATTTGGATTCTGCGCACGATGGACGTCATGATGGCATGCACCGCCTGGGGTATGCGGTAGGGTTTGGGATGGTGTGAACACTCCGCCCTACTGCAGCCCTAGTTCGCGGTCAGGCTGGCACAAAGTGCCAGTCTGTATCACCCCTAAATATCTCACAAGACTACAAATCCCAGAATTCCATAGCATTGAGCCATAGCAGTTCAAGTGGCATCAAACTGCATTGTTTGTGCAGAGCAGATGCAGCCTTTGCTTCCATCACTATCCCGCACACCTTCCTTCTCTTTCTTCTACTTTCTGCTCTATTTCTCAGTCCTTCCTCCCAATGTAGTGAAATGAAGCCTAAACTGATCTCTTTCCAAGGGCTGAATCCTCCCCTTGGCAGCAAGTTGTTGATTTCCTACTATAATGGGGAAAAATGGGCTGAATTCAAGATGTGTACTTGAAGTGTTACTATTTAACTTCTGTTGACTACATTGTCATGGTTATTGTAGCCCTACACATGCATTCTAAAGAATACATGCACAATAGTGGGAACAGAGTTTTGCAAGCTGGCCTTCCTTCTTCCAGTATCTTCATGTCACCCTCCTCCTTCATTCTTTGACATTCCTTCACAAACATCAGGATCTGAAGTGGGATACTTTTTAGGGGTCCTGATCATGAAGACCATCCCATGAAATGTAAGTAGAAGCAAATTTCAACAACAACAAATTTCAGGTAATGAGGTAAAAAGAGTGAAATGAAGTCACCTTTTGAAAGGAGAACAGTGAATAGGAATTAAGTCACTTTTTAAATGTAACAAGGAAAACTTTCTAATTGCCTTTCATTTATACTTTTCAAGGGCCTTTTTTAGATATTTTAAGAGGCATTTCACTACAAAAAATTTTTCATTCTCTTTGTTAATACATTTGATACTGAAAGCAAAAGGGAAATAACAAGCAATGAAACAAGTTACTTTCTGGACAGTGTCACAAGTAATGGAAACAAATAACTTTTCAAACAGTATAATGAAGGATGAAAATGAAATACATTTTAACTGTAATTTTCCAAACTGAGAAAAAATTATGATGAAATCTTCCTGCTCAATGCAGGGTCTGATGATCTTGAGAAAGGTGAGCTGAGGTGACCTCTAACTCTCAGCTGTTCTTCAGAATTTGTGAACAGGTTTTTGGGGAGCAAATTTCTTCAGAGGGGGTTTGCCATTGCCATCCTCTGAGGCTGAGAAAGTATGATTTGCCCAAGGTCACCCAGTGGGTTTCATGGCTTAGTGGGGATTCGAACCCTATGTTCTTGCAGGCTTTTTAGGGAGCCCTTTGAGACTTTTAAAGGGCTTTGAAGTTAGGTTTTGAAGAAAATGTCTTAGGCCAGCCCTGATTTTGAAGGAAAGGTTATACACAGTGGCTTGTCAACAGTTGGCAAGGCATGATTATTTCCAACTGAAATGGCTCTTCAGTCTAGATCAGAACACAAACACTAGCTCCCACAAGAACAAAGCAACTTGTGAAGAAAGAAACTGAATGAGCATTTGCTTTTCTGAAGAGATTGTTGCATGTGTTCCTTACAGACACAACAGGAATATACAACATCTGAAATGTCTCGTTTTATCCATCTTTCCATCTATCTCGCTCGCCTTCTCCCTCCTGCTCTCTCTCTCATTCCGTTGACAGTATTTATCGATCTGACTACACTATCTATCTTTCTACAATGTCTCCTTTTTCTTAAAAGCCTGCCTTCTGAAGTACTGGTTTGTGGGGATTTTTTAAAAAGAAAGTCTTTGAGGGACAGACAAGACAGCTGTGCATTCATCCTGCCTTCTTTGATATGCCCCTTTGATAACTTTTGTTTTCTGTTTGGGTTGCCTGCACAGGAAAGGATGCGTAACCTGATCAGAGCCACAGCCAAGCAACAGCAACAATTGGATGAGCGCCTATTCACATAATAAAGAACCTACCTGAAGGGATATGCAGGCAATAGCGACACCACACTGCAAGCAGAGAAATTAACACTGTCCCTTCACCTTTTAACTCTAACTTTTATTGTTGTTGTTGTTGTTGTTGTTAACCGCCTTTGAGGCGATCTCGCTCATGACGACTCCGTGGATGAGACATCTCCAGGACTCCTTAAACTCCACTACTCTGCTTGGTTCCTGCAGATTCATACCCGTGACCTCCTTAATAGAGTCCATCCATGTGGCATATGGTCTTCCTCTCTTTCTACTTCCCTCCACCATTTCAAGCATTATTGACTTTTTTAATGAGTCATGCTTTCTCATGATATGGCCAAAGTACAACAGCCTCTGGTTAATCATCCTGGCTCTCCGGGAAAATTTCTGTCTTAATTTGGTCTAGGACCTATTTGTTTGAGCTGTCCATAGTATCCTCGGTGGTCTTCTCCAGCTGCCCACCAGTTCTCCAGCACCACATCTCAAATGAATTTATTTTCTTCTTATCCGTTTTCTTAACTTGTTAACTCTGACATCCTCTGTCAAAAGGTTGTTTACTAGATGCCAGCATAATTGACTAAGGGGTCATTCACAAGTTGTTGTTTTTAGTGTGACTATGTGAATAATCTCACTCATGCATTCCAGGTTTGTTGTTCCCACTATAGAACTGCATCTATGCACAACTCTGTGAGTTCAGTTGCTAATACGTGTCAGCACTCGAATAAAATTGGACTCAATGATGCAAATTTATTTAAAACATGTTCAAGGCATGCAGAGTTTTATCCCAGTTTATCCTGGGTCTATTGACATTGGGTGGTGAACAGCCAAGAATCCAAATCTTTTACAAAAACCCAGAAAAAAATCTGACATCTTTTATCCTAGGTTAAAGGGGGGGGGGAGGTTGGTAGCACTTCCCCTCCCCCAAATTAATCAGATTAATTCAAAATGCACGTGAACAACAAAGATTCAACCCAGATTCTACTTTGATTATTTTCACAGTATGAATAACCATTAAATGTGTGTGATCTGTCTTCTCACAGAAAAAGAAAAGAAAATATGAGAATACATGTCATAAAATTCTCACAGAATTCCTAGGAATTTCTATTTTCTACTATTAAAATAACTAATTTATAGACCTTGTGGCTATGAAACAAAACATAAAACGTTATTTTTACAAAACCTTTCATTTAAGTCAGTAGCTTGCAGCAGTCAGACCTTTGGTGACTTCTTGTCCTTGTGTTCTTTCAAGTTGTTTCCAGCTTATGGTAACCCTAAAATGAACCTATTATGGGGTTTTCTTGACAATTTTCTCCAGAGGGGTTTTTGCCTTTGCCATTTTCATCCTCTGAGGCTGAGAGAATGTGACTTGTCCAAGGTCACTAATTTGAACCCTGGTCTCTAGAGTCATAGCTACCAACAACAACAACTATTATTATTATTATTAGCCCACCTTTCCTATAGATCGAGGTGGGTTACAGTAAAAGAGATAAAATACATAGTACAAAATAATCATAAATTAAACAATACCCTATGCTCCCCCAACATAATAATAAAACCATCAATTATGACATTCACACATACAACAGATGCTGCCTGGCAAGCCAGGAGATACTGCTTAGTTAAGTGTACTTAACTAAGTAGCTGATCTAGGATCTCTATCACACTTTTTTCTAATGACAAAATTTGAATTGCATATTCAAATACTCAATTTTTCTTTTCCTCCCCTTGGTTTAGA
>NC_056522.1:54951703-54997095 GCF_019175285.1 Sceloporus undulatus
GTGTGTGTGTGTGTGTGTGTGTGTGTGTGTGTGTGTGTGTGTGTGTGTGTAGCTCTGATTATTGGTCTATTTGTATTCATATTAGTGTTGTAGTCACATGATCTAAAGAGACAGGTACTCAGGAGACATTAAATATGATCAAAATATATTCCTTACAACTTTTAAATGATGTTGTATATCATGTGTTTTTAAGTAGTTTCTGTTGTGAACACAAATTAATTATACTTATCTATATGCTTTTACAGTTACTTATTTCCCACACCATTATTTTAGGCACATGAAACAACCAAAGGAGGACAGAATGGCTGTGGGCTTTATTTCTTTACCAGCAGACAGATACTGTACGTGCAGAAAAGTCCAAACAGTCAAAGGGCAGGTCAGCTTCCCTATGAGAAAAGATTACAATGTTTGGGGCTTTAAACTTTTGGGGGGGATAGGGAGGACAGGTGGGCCTCACCCAAGTGTTTGGCAAAATGAGGCAACTGCTTCAGGATTCAGATTTTAGATATCATGAGAGAGCAACAAGGTATTGAATTTACTGTTGTACTTTTACAGGTAGAAATGACTTACAGGATTTTTTCTGCTTTATGCATTAAAGCAACATGGCTGGCAGGGGATACTATACTTGCCTGGATTTAGGTAGCTGAGGGACCCCTTCATCAATCTGCCTTAGGCAGTAAAATATTTAGCACCACCTCTAATGATAGAAATGTTGGAAATTACACATAGTGTGGAGAAAGAGAATATGGAGGACTCACACACTACAGTTGGCCCTCCACATCCACAGATTCTGATGTATGGATTCAACCATACATGGTTTGAAAATATTCAAAAAAAAAATCCAAAAAGCAAATCTTGATTTTGCCATTTTATATAAGGGACACAATTTTACTATCCCACTGGTAATAACGGGACTTGAGCATACACAGAAATTGGTATCCATGGGGGTCCTGGAACCAAACCCCAGAGGATTCTAAATGCTCACTGTAATATGACCTAGGGTACAATGAAGCTGAATCATGAGACATTCAAGATAGTCAAAAGGTAATATTTCTTTGCACTGAGAATTCACTGTCACATGATGTTTTGAAATACATTATATTGTTAGCATTAGCCTTAATTAGTATTTGGCTAGTAATGCATTAGTAAAACATTACATTTCTCTCTCTCTCTCTCTCTCTCTCTGTGTGTGTGTTTTAAACTAAAAACAGAAAAATGGCTAGAAACTCATTAAGTAATGAGTTCAGAGACATAGCTGTGTTAATCTGGAATATCAATATGCAAAGGAATCTTGTAGCATCTTTGAGACTAACTGTACAAAAGACATTGTAGCATAATCTTTGACAGGCTGCATCCACACTACAGAAATAATCTGGATGACACTAGTTTAACTGCCATGGCTCAATGCTATGGAATTCTGGGAATTGTAGTTTTGGAATTCCCAGAATCCCATAGCATTGAGCCATGGCAGTTAAAGTGGTATCAAACCAGATTACTTCTGCAGTACTGATACAGCCTTAGCCTTTCATGCATTTGAGGAAGTAGACCAAGTCTATAAATGCTTATGCTACAACGTCTTCCACACAGCGAGTCTCAAAGGTGCTACAAGATGTATTTGCATATTTAAATAATGTGTAAATGTTGCTTGTTATGCAAACATAAAAACACATTAATTTTAGAATATGGACCTCTCACACTAGGCAATTATACTGCAATATCCTACTGTAACTGATGTGTGTACATTCTATAAAATCCTGGGGTTTGTCATTTGCTCAGGCACTTAAATTTTCTGGCTAAGCATTCTAAATCTGCAAATCTCAGATTTCCATATGATGGAACCATGGCAGTGGAATCACAGCATTAAAACCGTGTAGTGTGAAAGGCAGAATCATAACACTGAAGTGGAATCATAACGCTAAAATTGTGTAGTGTAGTGTGTAAGGGCGATGTGTTCAAGTATAGTGTAGTGTGTATGGGCTACATGTTCGTGTGTATGCGCGCATGTGTATTTATACCTTCAAGTCACCTTTAAGTTACCTATCAACTTATGGCAATCCCATGAATTTCAAAGAGTTTAATTAGGCAAGAAATACTCAGAGGTGGTTTTGCCAAATAAAGGCATTTGTAATGCCATACCCTCACCAAAAAAATTATGAGAAACATCATTACATGCAAAGTCTTGTTTTTACATTCTGCAACAGAGATAGAATTAGAGATAGGAAATGGCCTGTAAGGGCTGAGCCAAGCACAAGGGGTTTATAAACATTTTAATCAGTGCTGGAAAATGTACCACTTTTTTGTCTGCCTTTTTAGGATGGCTGTGAAAAGGAACAACCTTATAATCCACAAGTGGCTAGGATCGCTGACTCTGTGAAAGAAGCTAATCAAAAGGGAAAAGGCAGCAAAGCAGAGGCAGATACGGGAAATAACTAGCAACACACAGGAAAAGATGCATATTGAAGTTTGCTTTTCAGAAGTACTCTTTGCTTCCTCATTCAAAAGCATTACTTTCAACCTCTACCTCCACCTCTCCCGTTCCAAATCAAAATGAAGAGGTTTCAATATAACCCTAATTTGGAGTATAAGGACAGTTTTCCCACTGTGACATGGCAATCTGTCTCTCTGAAAGAAAAGGTCTTGGTCCTGTTGATGATAATGGAGAGGGCTGTAGATCCATGGCAGAATACATCCTTTACATTGAAACAGTGCCAGGTTCAATCCTTGACCAATCCACAGGGCACTGGGAAAAATTCTGGTCTTGAGAGACTGGAAAGATTCTGCCCATCAGTGTAGATAGTACTGATCCAGATGAGCCAACTGTCAATCAATATAAAGCAACATTTTTGATCCTATAGCTGATATGAGCCAGTGTGCTGTGGTGGTTTCATTGTTGGACTATGAAAGTTATTGTACAGGCCCTAAAACATTGCGTTACAAAACGAGAGCGCGCAGGGGCGCGCACGGAACGAGATGGGGATAGGGACGGCATTTTACTGCACACTGGAACACCGCTGCTGCCATTCCAATCGCATCCTCCCTTTAGAACACTTCTCAGAAATCACGCCCTCTGGAATGGAGGGAGGTTGCGATTGGAACGCCCGGAGGCAGTGGCAGTGTTCCAATGTGCAGTAAAATGCCATCCCTAGCCCCATCTCGTTCCATGCGTGCTCCTGCACGCACTCGTTTTGTAATGCAACAGGCCCGTCTTAGGGCCTGTGCGATAAACCTATATGACTCTGGAGACCAGGATTGACATCCCTGCTTAGTCATGTAAACCCACGGAGTGAGTCATAGTCTTTCAGCTTCAGAGGAAGGCAAAGGCAAATCTACTCTGAAGAAACCTTGCCAAGAAGACACTGTGATAGGTTTCCCATAGGGCCACCATAAGTCATAAATGACTTGAATGCACACAATAACAAATGGCTGATATATCATCAGGTGAGGAGAAGCAAGGTCTGCATTGCACAAATGAGATGAGTGTTCCATTTGGTATTTGTTCAGTTTGCTCACTGTTCACACTAGTGTTCACCATTTTTAATGTAGCATTTTGTGGACAGAGTGCAAATATAGCCCAAGATCCTGCATCTCTTCAGAATAGTGCAGATATCTATTGGTGGAGATACATTACATAACCCTATACTGGATACCAATGTAGCACAGTGGTCATTGTGTATTACTGACAGCTTGTTATTTAATTCCAATGCACACTGTTCTCAAATTTCTATTTAAAGCGCTGCTGCATGCACAACAATCCCAAGATGCAACTCCATTTATGCTACTTTCAGTAGGATATGGCCATGTGCATATCTCAATCACTCCACTTGTGCAGCACCACATATGCTTTCATATATCACTATTAGGAAGCTAACCATAGGATGTCAAAGGGCTTAATGTAGTAACGGAGGAATCATGGGTCCAGACACATTGGTAATTACTTCAGTTATTACATATTGACCTGAATAACACTGTTATTCCAAACAGAGTAGATCCATTAAATCAATGGGATTTATCTGTGTGTGATTTACCATTTAAGAATTGATTTAATGGGTCTACTCTTATTGGGATAAACCAATAAGATTCTGGCCATTACCTGAGAATTCTGCATTAAATTAACATAATTGACACTAATAGAGAACGTGTGACATTAATTGAGAACAGATGGATATAATATAATTTGTCAGCATATTCATAATCTTTGGTTATACAGTTTTTGAGGAGTTCGTGATCTTTGACTTCACATCCCTGCAGCATTTACCATTATTCAGTATGATTTGATTTCCAATGAGAAAGAACTCGTTATCAATTTTTTTTAAAAGACAAATCCATTTTTAAGAAGCTTTCTACTTAGTTAACTCCTATGATACATATAATCTGTAAATATTATGAACAGATGGCAAATCTAGTAATACTAGAATGATAAACTTTACAGGCTTGGCAAGTAAATAATAGCTGAATTGTTAGCCAAAAAGCAATGACCTTCCTAAGGCCCCAGAATCTGGTTCTTTAAAGGGGGATAATTTGAAAGTGTA
The DNA here is from genome assembly GCF_019175285.1 of Sceloporus undulatus. NCBI lineage: Eukaryota > Metazoa > Chordata > Lepidosauria > Squamata > Phrynosomatidae > Sceloporus > Sceloporus undulatus. The sequence continues at coordinate 54,956,233 of NC_056522.1, forward strand.
CTTTCTTTCACTCTACAGTAGCCATGGCTAAGAGTCTATAGACCTTCATCCTTGTCACAGTATGACAGCAGGCATGCAGCAGCATCTACTGTTAATCTGAGAGAACTACAGCTCTTTAATGAACAGAGGTAACAGGAGTAGTATGCAGACCGGGTGGCACCCTTTCAATATATATCAGTGTTTCAGATCACCACCTTCTTGTGGCAGCCAGCAATGTGAGAGACAGATCGCAAGCCCAGGAGCAGTAATTAGAAAAGGCGATATTTGTCTGTGTGTATTTTTGCATTTGGTGTATCAAAATGTGAGAATGAGTGAAGTGGGGGTTGTACAGAGGGATTTGGCATATACACTTCAGTTCTCTGGAGTCCTAGCAGAAGCAATGTAATAGAGCAGGTGCCTTTTACCAGGAATCTTGGGTTGTTGAACCAGAACAGGCCGGGGGAATCATCTCAGCCAAAATGTTGCCTTTGATGGTGCTCAGTACCAGCTGCTTAATAAGAAAGCTACGCAACAAACAAACTGCATTAAGATAAACAGCCAAAAGGATATCCCATTCCTAATTAAACAGTTCTGTAAGCTTTGAATCACCATATGTCATGATGCAAGAAAATGTGAGAACACGGAATTGTAGCTTCATATAGTGCCTATATTTCTCCAGATTTCACCCCTACAGTTTATTATTTGATAAACAGACAGACAAAAAGATATATATCACCCTTCAGTAAAGAAATCCCATAACAATATAAATCACTAAACAAGTTAAAGTAATGAATAGCCATATGAGCAATTTTTAAAACCCTTTCTCTGAGCCTAAATCCATCATTTCTCTGGCAGTTACAGTGAGACCTCCTCCTCCTCTTCCTCCTCCTTCCCCCCTTTAGTAACCCAGAGCTGAATGTAGGGTTGTTTGTGGAAAAAATAAACACATAAAAGACAGACAGTAAGGAGCCAAGTGATCCTTTCTGTGAAGAATGCTTCAGAGAAGGAGTGACATAACAGAAAAGACACTGGAGATTAACATGTGAGGTGCTAGTGATGGAATTGAAGCAGAATTACAATGTGAGATTCCTTTCCTTTTCACATGATGTTGGCATTCATCTGTTGCTGATCCATAGTCATAACATTATTTTCAAGCAATTTTGCATTAACAAGAGATACCCATCAATAACCCCCTACATTCATGTGATTGCATATGTGCAGGTTCTTCTAGCACTACTGTAGTGTTATTGTGAGGTCAATGTGGTATAGATAAGCATGTCATGAACCCTTGTCCCTAATTCTGTTTAGTGAAAAAAGAAGAGGAGGAGGAGGAGGGTGCTGAATTTGGTGAAGTGAGGTGTTAATATACTTATTTATGTATATATTTCCGGTAATTGACATAGTCCAGATAATAGAATTTGGGTTGCAATAAGTGGATTCAATGAAACATCAGCATGTAACTCAAGAAGCATGAATCACCAGAGTTGATTCAAAGATATTACCATGTTAGTCTGTAGAATCAGTATGTACAGTCCCTATCAATGTGAAACTTGTGAGAAAAGGTTCAGTTATAATTCACAACTTAAAACCGATCAAAATATGTAGAGAGATCTTGTAGCACCTTTGAGACTGAAGGAAAGAAGTTGGCAGCATGAGCTTTCATAGACTTCAGTCTACTTCCTCAGATGCATTTCATAGCATCATAGAATCATAGAATTGTAGAGTTGGAAGAGGCCACAAGGGCCATCCAGTCCAACCCCCTGCCACGCAGGAACTCTCAATCAAAGCATCCCCGACAGATGGCCATCAAGCCTCTGTTTAAAGACCTCCAGGGAAGGAGACTCCACTAACCTCCACTCCAAGGGAGTTTGTTCCACTGTCGAACAGCCCTTACTGTCAGAAAGTTCCTCCTAATGTTGAGGTGGAATCTCTTTTCCTGTAGCTTGTATCCATTGTTCCAAGTCCTGTTTTCTGGAGCAGCAGAAAACAAGCTTGCTCCCTCCTCAATATGACATCCCTTCAAATATTTAAACAGGGCTATCATATCACCTCTTAACCTTCTCTTCTCCAGGCTAAACATCCCCAGCTTCCTAAGTTGTTCTTCACATAGGGTATGGAAATGAAATGGCAAGACCAGTTTCATTTTCGAAATTAGACTGTAGATAGGGAGAATTGTTGAGTGTAGGACGCCCATTTCAACACTATCTGTACACACATTTCAACACCATCCTCAGGAGGGTATCCCACACTTATCTATTCTCCCCACCTACAGGCTAATTTCCAAAGCCAAACTGATCTTGCCATTTCATTCCATACACAATGGCTAGTTCCCAGTGTCTTTGTTCACTAACAACCATAATTAAAACTGGACTCTCTACTTGATTTCCATACACAAAGGATTTTGAATTTGAATTGACATTCTCACATACCAATGACATATATAGTATGTGTCTGTCCCTGTTTTCTAGTCCGCTAAATATATCTGAGGAAGCATTTACAAAATCTACAAAAGCTCATGTTTCCAAGTTCTTTATTTCAGTTAGTCTCAAAGGTGCTACAAGATTTCTCTGCACCAGAGATGAGTTGCCCAAAGAATCTTGTAATTACAGATCTAATCTCATCATTGCAATATATATTTGGGGGGGGGGGGGGGCTATTAAAATACATACACAAACCAGGAAGAAAAGGGAGTGGAAGCTGGCATCATGTGCATTTGTGCAGAAAACAAGACTGGAAACATTTGTAACAAAACAAGGACTGTTGTGCCACTGACAGATAATACAGAAATAAGTGCATTAATAACGTTCCTGCTACTGTTGTAACCCCATCAAACAAATTGTGAATTTACAGTACAAAAGCACCCTTGTGTAGTAATCTCCACTGTCAGTGGTTTCACCTAACTTTGGAGGGTGGTACAGAGAGTGAGTGCCAACGACAAACTTAGTGCACATGTGGGAAGACAATCTTTTATGCAGAGTGTTCTCAAACCATTTTGGCGTAAAAGATAAGTAGCAGCACTTTGAATTGTTTTTAAAAAAATGTACCCAACCCTAGAAAAACCAACAGGATATGATCCCTAGGGCTGGCTGTAGTTAGCAGCCTAGCAGCTATATTCTTAACTAATTGAAGTTTCTACACAGTCTTCAAAGACAATCCCACATTATCTGACTGGTAATGAGGTCTAAAGGTACCAGTTCATGGATGACAATATCTGTCAAGGAGGGAAGGGGCTGAAAGCGAAGATGGCCAAGTGTTCTACTTTAATCAGTCCTCTATTCAAAGACTTGTCAAAGGATAGGCCTCTGTTTGAAGTCATCCTTTGTTTGAAGGGCTGTCCAGTCAAAGACAGGTTTAAAGACAAAGAAGGAAGACGAGGGAGATAAAAGAAGCCAGAAATTCTGTACTGAAGTTGCTAATCAACAATTAGCACAAGGACAGAACACCTAGCAAGGATGCAGATCACCTGCTCACTGCCTTCCTCACTAGTATTTCTATATAAGTGTTCAAATTTGAATCTATATATAAATTAGCATTAAAAATTGTGTCCTTTTTGTGTGAAGCAGTTACCTTTTGTACTGAGTTTGGGGCTACCCTTGTCACAGCTGCAAGTGAAATGACTACCTTCCTCCCTACAGTAAAAATCAGTATTCTCTAACCTGATGCCTTCCAGATATGCCAGATTGTTATTATAAATCATCCCTAGAGGGTACCAGGCTGGGGAAGGCTGGTATCAATGCTTAATGAATATACTGCAGTCTGAGTGTTGAACTAGGACTCTGGGAGACCACCAGTTCAAATCCCTGCTCAGCCATGGAAACCCACTGGGTGACACTGGGCAAGTTTTTCTCTCTCAGCTTTGCAGAAAGAAAATGGCAAACCTCCTCTGAATAAATCTTGCCAAGCAAACCCTATATTTGCTTATTTGACCATTCTGTTTTTTGCCATAAGTCAGAGTCAACTTGAAAGCACATAACAATAGCACCAAACTATCATGTCTCTGCAGTATATTTATCAGCAGTGTTAACATCTTTGTAACTACCAGTGTGGTGTAGTGGTTTCAGTGTTTGACCCTGTCTCTGGAAAACAAGGTTCGAATCCCCACTTAGCCATGAAACCCACTGGGTGATCCTCAGCAAGTCAGTCTCTCTCAGCCTCAGAGGATGGCAATGACAAGCCCCCTCTGAAGAAACTCCCCCAAAAAACACTGATAGGTTCACCTTAGGGTTGCTATAAGTCAGAAACAACTTGAAGGCACACAACAACAACAACAACAACAACAACAACAACAACAACCATGGATTTTCAAAATGCATAAGCATTAATTGAGCAACACTAAAGTTCACTGAATAAATTTTGTGCTTAGCATTTGTCTTCCTTTCTTATCATTGGGTGCAGATACTGCTGGTCCTGAATCAGGAATAAACTGTTCATAAAAGTGATGGTCATTGTGATGATGGTAGCTACTCCAGTACTGTCTAATCCACTTTTGTTGAACCATTCTTAAAACGCAAGTGTATAACCTCTTGTTGGGACCTCTAACTTCTGCTGAAAGCTTTCTTGAGCAGCTGTTATTCTGGATCCAGCTTCCCTCCATACAAAAGGTGAAATGTCTGAAAGTTCCACTTGCTGAATTTTGGCCTGTTATGCAGCTCTTAAAGGAAGAGGAGCTCTATCACAACAAAGGTGGCAAGCCTATGTCTCAGGGCATTAGCTTATTATCATGTTGGATCCTACATGGCTTGCAGTGCTGCCTGTCTCAATCAGAAGAGGAGAGAATGTAATTGCTCTGTTGATCCAAGAGGATTAGAGGGATGTTATCTTTTATTAGACCTGACATCTTCCCCACCCCCACTTCCAAGCAGGGCAGCCTTTAGAGGATCCTGTGAGGGGAAGAGCAGCACAGTCTATGGTGTCTGTGAAAATTGGTTTATTTACAAATTTACAGAGTCAGAGGAAACAGGAGGGAAGACTGGAGGCAGCAACTTGCACAAGACACTGCAGAAGGAATGCAAGGAAGATGCTTCTGCCAAGTTCACTACCAGACACATTTTATGCTTTCAGTGGCCTGTTACTCAATCGATCTTGGATGAAACGGATTATCTGGACCCATTTCAAACTGGCTTTCGGGCAGGTTACGGGGTTGAGACGGCCATGGTCGCCTTGGTCGATGATCTCCGTCTGGGCATCGACAGGGGAAGCGTGTCCCTGTTGGTGCTCTTGGACATCTCAGCGGCTTTCGATACCATAGACCATGGTATCCTTCTGGAGCGCCTGGTAGAGGTGGGAATCGGGGGCACTGTGCTCCAGTGGTTCCGGTCCTACCTCTCTGGGAGGTTCCAGATGGTGCAGCTGGGAGAAGTGTGCTCCGATAAGAGGGCCCTTACATCTGGGGTCCCTCAAGGAGCCATTCTGTCTACCATGCTTTTTAACATTTACATGAAACCGCTGGGAGAGATCATCCGGAGACATGGGGCGCGGGGTTATCAGTACGCTGATGACACCCAAATAGTCTTCTCTATGTCTCCGACTGATGCAGTGACTGAGGATGGCGTCTCTCCTCTCATGGCCTGTCTGGAGTCGTTAACGGGCTGGATGAGGGAAAACCGACTCAGTCTGAATCCAGAGAAAACGGAGGTACTTGTGATAGGTTCCCCTGGTCCAGGAATGGCGGTGGTTCCACCTGTCCTGAACAGGATCACGCTTCCTGTGAAGGACTCTGTATGCAGTCTGGGGGTGCTTCTTGATTCGTCGCTTCACCTTACAGCTCAGGTGGATGCGATGGTCAAGAGCACCTGTTATCAGCTTCGGCTTATTTGCCAGCTGTGTCCCAACCTGGGCCAGAGGGACCTTGAAACGGTGGTACATGCTCTGGTAACCTCTCGATTGGACTTCTGCAATGCGCTCTACATGGGGCAACCCTTGTGCCATACCCGGAAGCTACAGTGGGTACAGAATATGGCAGCCAGACTGGTCACTGGTACTTCCAGGGCCAGTCATATTACACCTGTACTTAAAGATCTGCATTGGCTGCCCATTCGCTTCCGGGTGCAATACAAGGTGTTGGTTATAACCTATAAAGCCCTACATGGCTTGGGCCCAGGATACCTTGAGGACCGCCTCTCCCCATACATTCCGCCTCGCACCCTCAGAACATCTGGACAGCAATTATTGAGGGTACCAGGGGCTAGGCCAGGGGTAGGCAACGTGCGGCCCGCGGGCCGGATGCGGCCCGGCAAGGCCTTGGGACCGGCCCCCACCCGGTCCTGCTGCCGATTGCCGCCGGAGACTTTGGCCTCTCGCGTGAGGGCATGGGGCCTTTGGCCTATCAGGAGGAGGCGGGCAAGGGGGGGCAAGCGGCAGGCAAGGGGGCAAGCGGTGGGCAAGGGGGGCAATTGTCTATAGAAGCCTCCAAAACATGCATTTATATAAACATTTTTTTAAAAATCAGCAATTTTTTTGCATTTCCTCCATTAAAAAAAAACATCCTCCATTTGAAAATTTTGTCCTACATTGTCCCGGTTTATTTATTTAATTAATTTTTAATTTTTAAAAAATTATTTAATTTTTGGCTTCGGCCCCCCAGTTGTCTGAGGGACAGCAACCCGGCCCCCGGCTCAAAAAGCTTGCCTACCCCTGGGCTAGCCTAACCTCCACAGCAAGGAGGACATACTCCATCATTGCCCCGACCCTCTGGAATACGCTGCCCACAGAGCTCCGCTCGGCCACCTCCCTGGCCCAGTTCAAGAAGGAATTAAAAACCTTCCTGTTCCAACTAGCATTCCCCGACACAAGTTCCAGCTAGTCTTCCCCCCCTCTGACAGCAATAGTAGCTGGCTGACGGGGTTTTATTACTGGTTTTAATAGTTTATTGTATCTGTATTGTTGTTGCATTTGTTTTGATTTGCTGTTGATGTATTATATTGTAATGTCTTTGATTGCTGTTCACCGCCCTGATCATTGGAAGGGCGGTATACAAATAAAATTTTTATTATTTATTATTTATTACAGACTGCCAGAATAAAGCTGTTTCGGGTCTCTTTGGAGGTATGCTATTTAAATGATGCATGTATCCTAAGAATCTGGAAGCTGCACCAAAGCTGCACTCCAGTGCTTAGGAATGGAGTGTGGCTTTGGCGTGACCTCTGGACCCTTAGGACCCATGCATCATTTAAATAGCATACATCCAAAGAGACCCAAAGCAGCTTTATTTTGGCAGTCTGTAACAGGCCTTCGTTTCACCAGTAACTTTTAAAAGAAATTACAGAAAAGGGAGATCCCCAGGCCAATCCTATGCAAGGTTAATCAGAGGTTAAGTCAGGGCAGCAAATTGAAGAAGGCTGAACTATGTTCTAATAGTGACAAATGAATTATTGTAACTCCACCCTCACCCAGTTTGGAGAGCAAAAGATATAATGGTTGCCAACAACTAGGGGGCAGTGTTTAAACAAAACCATCAGTACAGTGGATCCTTCCTATCCACAGGGATTCGGTTCTGGGACCCACTACAGATGGCAAAAAGCCCAGACAGTTCTATCCCTTATTATTCAATGGTGGCAACTTGCGTACAGATACATCAGCGCATCTGTGTGCATATGCTGCCATTTAATAATATGGGGCATGGCAATCTGAAGGCAGTGAAATCCATGGATCACAGGCTTATGATACAAAGGCTTCACTGTATAATGTACCTCAGTTAACAAAGTAGATTGTTCCTAAACATTACATCTTTAACAGAAAATTTGGTACCAGAGGCAAAAATAACAGAATGAAAAGGATAGGTCTCTGAATCACAAAACAGAAGAGGCGTTCAATATGTTTCAGCAAAGCTTTTATACAAAACAAAGAATATACGCATTTGAAATGAAACAATCATGTCATGCATAGGTAAATAACATTTTGAATTTCTTTTCCCAAAATGTATCCATTTTGCTTTCACCAGCTTTCATTTTTCTTAAGTTTTTGGTGGCCAGTAACTATGCATTTCTAACATGCTGGGGGCAAGTGGTGAGACAGGCTAATCCAGGGGTAGGCAACCTTTTTGAGCCGGGGGCTGGGTTGCTGTCCCTCAGGCGACTGGGGGGCCAAAGCCGGGGGTGGAGCTTCAACCCTCCGGGGCGGGGCTACGTGCCGGGGGGTGGAGCTTCCACCCTCCGGGGCGGGGCCGTGTGCCGGGGGTGGAGCTTCCACCCTCTGGGGCGGGGCCACGTGCTGGGGTGGAGCTTCCACCCTCCGGGGGCCAGACCCCCCCATCTTTGCTGGCCCCTGACGGGGCCCCAGGCCCCATCAGAGACCGGCAAAAAAGCTGGTGGGCCCCCTGGAGGGCCCCAGCAACAGCACCAGGCCCCCAGAGGCCCCGGCCGCCGTTGGAGCCCTCATGGAGGGCCAGCGATGGCAAAGCCCCCCCAAGGCCCCCTGCCGCCCTCGAGCCCTCCTGGAGGCCCCAGGGACGGCAGCAGTCCCCCAGAGGCCCCCTGCCACCCTCGGAGCCCTCCCTGGATTGCCCCAGGACGGCAAAGGCCTCCAGAGGCCTCCTGCCGCCCTCGGAGCCCTCCTGGAGGGCCCCAGGGACTCAAAGGGCCCCCCAGAGGCCCCCTGACGCCCTTTCGCCCTCCGGGAGGCCCTAGGATGGTGCAGGCCCTCCAAAGGCCCACAGCACTCCGCGCGTAGTAGCCCTCCTGGGAGGGCCCCGAGGGGACAGCAGAGCAGCCGGGCCGCCTATAGGGCCGACGCTTTGCACACCCGGGCCTCGTCGCAGCCATCGCAGCTTTTCGCCGCTCTGGGCGCCGCCACTTTGGGCGGCAAAATGGCGGCGAAATCTCGCACGACCTCCCCCAAGGTCGCGCGAGATTTCGCCACCATTTTGGGTGAAAAAATGGTGGCGCCCATAGCCCCAGAGGCCGCTATGGGCGCCGCCATTTTGTCGCCCAAAATGGCGGCGCCCAGAGCGGCGAAAAGCCGTGACGGGCGGCCGTGGCGGCGGCGGCGCCAGGGGCCAGGGGCCAGGCGGCAGGCCTCCACGGGCCGCATCCGGCCCACGGGCCGGAGGTTGCCGACCCCTGGGCTAATCTGTGAACTCCTTTTCTCTCTTTTGCTGTTCATGCATGCTCAGGTAGGAGTTCTGGAGGCGGGTGTTGTTTACCCTGCCTCTTGTAGGTAATCCCATTCTTTCCCAGCTCGATTTATTGCATTGTTTCCTACAGACACACTGCTCCAGACTGGTACAGAAAATATTTGCTTCTCCAGCCCTCCTTCACCTTTCTCCCAATGCTGAAGATGCGAAAAGAACTCCAGTTGCAGAAAATGCTGGTCAGACATAAAAGACTTTCTAAAGAGAATCTTCTTTGTGAAGTTGAAGGCTTTCACGGCCGGCGTCCATAGTTTTCTATGGGTTTTCCAGGCTATGTGGCTGCATTCTGGAAGAATTTATTCCTGACGTTTCACCTGCATCTGAAGCTGGCATCTACAGAGGGTGGTGGCATGGAAGTATGTAGGCCATATATACTTGTGTGATCTTTGGTTGGGAGGAAGTTATTTGCATGTTAATCTGTGTGTTGGTCTGTTGCTGAATGGCAAGGCACAGGGAGACCATTGAAATCCACAAACACCTGGACAAATTCAACAGGAAAAAAAGAAACACCAAAAGTAAGCAAAGTTTGGCTATCAGTCCTGAAGAACACCAAAATTAAGACTCAGTACTTGCAAATGGACACCACCCAGGATCAGAGATTTTCCCCACACACAATGGACTGCTAATTAAACAGACACACATATCCCCTTGCATATCCTTCCACCCTGAGGCCTTGCCATTCAATGACAGACTAACACAGAGATTAACATGCAAATTACTTCCTCCCAACCAAGGGTCACATAAGTATATATAGCCCACATTCTTCCATGCCACCACTCTTTGGAGATGCCAGCCACAGCTGCAGGTGAAACATCAGGAATAAATTATTCCAGAATGCAGCCACAGAGCCCAGAAAACCCAAAGAAAATTACAGAATCTTCTTTCTCAAAGGGTTTTGTTAATTCACATATGTCTGCACTTGAACCTTTTATAAAATCAAATGCTGGCTTGACTGAAGTTTTGACAGCTTAGGGAGGTAATTCAATAGGCGGCTGTTTTTTGCTGGTTCTAAGCACTTAGGAATTCCAAAAGAAAACCAGCATGTGTTTTATAGATTATAGCAAAGCCTTTGACTGCATAGATCATGAAAACCTGTAGAATGCACTTAAAGACAAGAGAGTGCCACTACATTTGATAGTCCTGATGAAAAATCTGTACTTAGGACAAGAAGCCACTGTTAGAACAGAATATGGAGAAACAGAATGGTTCCCATTTGGCAAAGGGCAAGGCTGCATTCTGTCACCCTACTTGTTCAGCTTGTATGCAGAAAATGTTATATAAAGAGCAGGTTTAGACTCAGAAGAAGGAGGATTAAAGATAGGAGGAAGGAAGGAACATCAATAATCTAAGATACACAGATGACATCATACTACTAGCAGAAAACATTATGGACTTGGACCTAAGGAAGGTCAAGGAAGAATTGTAAGCCTTGAACAACAAAGCAGCGAAGAGAAGCAATACACGATCCAAGCACAATGGGGAGGTGACTTAACCCATCACAACAGGAAGATGGAAGCTCCCATTTCAGCAAGAGTGTGAATTTGACTTGAAAGGATCTAACAAAGTACTAAACCTGTTTTGCAAATACAGTTCAGCATTTGAAGTATCTCCCTTTAAATCTGAACTAAAGGAATGAGCAGATTCAGCAAACTGACATCAGAGTTCCCAGACTCCACTCTCCACTCTGGTTTTAGACCATGAGTTGCTGGTGTGAGCATCTATTTTAATTTATTTTCTGGAAATCCTATGACTGATTCTTCTTTAACTATCATGACTCCATGTTATGGAATCATGGAATTTGTAGTATGATGATGCTCTAGAACTCCGTGACAAAGAATTCTAAATACTCCTGCCTAAACTGTGATTCTTAGAATTCTACAGGATGACATCATGGATGCCAGGTAAAGTGGAATTATAGTGCTATAACTGTGTAATGTGAAAGGTGCTGTTGCTCCATTTCCCTCAACACAGGGAACTGAGTGACTGATTTTATATCCTGCCTTTCCTCCAGTCAGCTCAAGGCATTGTGTGTGATCCCTCTTTCATCTGTATCCTCAAAACAGCCTTGTGAGGCAATACAGACTAAGGAATAATATCTTGCCCAAGATCACCTACTGATCCTCATAGTTAAGTTTGGGTTTAAATCCACTTCTCTCCACTACTAATTCAACAATAATCTTCTTGTTTGCCCAGAAAAACAATGCCTCAGGACCACTAAAGAGCTCCAGGATGAAAGTATACTAGCAGCCAGTTTCAGCTGGAAACAACCAATATTTCATCCATCTGATGGTATTCTTGTCCCCAAATAGCTGTGTTGGTATGGCTCAATTGTTTGCAATTTGGTTCAAATAAAAAAGGGTCCAGTAAAAGAGTCTATTCTAAACCTCTGTTGTCTTGCTAAAGAAGAATAGATCTTTTAGATTTCTCTGTTTTTTGTTACAGACAGTTGTCAGGTTCCGATCAAAAGAAACAGCCTATTAAAAATTATATAGGTTTATAAAGAAGAATTTAGATCTCAATTCTTCTTTATAAACCTATATAATTAAATAGGTTTATATTTGCCCCAGGAAAATAGCATATCTCTGGGACTATATAATAACACCATAAGAAAAGTTGCATAGAAAGTTGGACATATTTCTTCTTAATGTGGGCAAGAAAGACTGAAAGATTTAATATTCACCTTTCCAATAAATGTCTTTATCTTGGTTCAGTTCTACTAACCTCTACATTTGACCAAAGAAGTAGCATAGCATCATGAATCGTGGCAAATTAATTGCCAAACAATCATGATAATAGCCTTAAAGGAGGTAGCACTAGCATATCAACAATTTTAAATAACATCCCAAAACAGTTCAGCCATAATCCTGTAAGGGACTTACTATTGTTATGTTACTATGTAGTGGAGCCAATGAAGTGACCACTGTTCATTGTTCAGCTGGGCCAATGTGCATCGGTCTCACTGTGTATCAGTCCTGTTGTGCATCAAGACATCGTCTAAAGCATTCTGATGCAAATTAGTAGAGCATCTTTGTAATTCACTTATACATTTTGTTTGTGACTCTGCTACATAGCTAAGTAAAGTTGGCCTTCTATATCCACAGATTCTGTATTCGTGGATTTAGCATCCACGGCTTGAAAAAAATTTTTTTAAATAAAATTCCAAAAAGCAAACCTTGATTTTACCATTTGTATAAGGGACACTATTTTACTGAGGACTTGAGCATCCACAGATTTTGGTATACATGAAGAGTCCTAGAACCAAAACCCAGAAGATATCAAGGGTGCACTGTACTGTATATGTAAAGTTATGTAGCATACACTCAAAGGGTTCTGGCCTTCCTGGCTATATCAGGGCTGCCTATGCACACCCATACACTCCTCTGTGTGCAACATACACTTAGAGGTGTATAACTGTTGGCCCAAAGCCACCAAGACACTACGCATTTTTTGATACCTGGGATGAGTAGCTGGTTTGCAAGGAAAAACTACTGTTCAGTAATTTCTAAGACTTCTGCTTATCAGCTGCTAGTACTAACCAATGGATAACAATCTCAGTGGAAATTGCTAGGGCAGAAGAGTGTCCTAAAATATATGTCAAGGAGGGGAAGCGTGATCTAAATCCAGTTGTTAGCCACAACAACAAGAGATCTCAGCTACCACTAACAACTGAATGCACGTGTGTCCAAGCATGCAGATGAGGCCCTTGGAGACAAAAGGACTGTACAACCCTGTCATACACACATACCTACACATTTTTGTTTTTAAATGCAAATATCTAGAATAAAATTTTTGAAAATATGTGTCAGGCACATTATCACCAGCCCTTCCAGAACTGTGAGAAGACGAAATGGCTCAAAGGCCATTATCACACGACGGAAGTTGGAAGTATAATCCAGTGTCATCCCGAAAGCAATCATGGGTATTCATGTGCAAAAGGTTATCACATGCATTCGGTGGCATTCCGAACACACTCCGAACGCAATTCCACATCAATCCAAAATTAAGTAAATTCGGTGAACTAGCAAATTCATAAATCCTATTCCCAGGCTACTTCGCATTCAGTTCGGTTTTGTTTGGTGTGATATGCATGTCTGGTTTGGCCCTGGTATTCCCCCCCGCATCAATTCCCATGATCCTCCATTTTGTTTTGGCTTCCGGGGCTCCTAGGTCTTCCCCGGCAGTCGGGAGGAGAAACAGCTGTTTTTGATAGGAAAGAGTATGGAGCGGTAGGCTCTCCATTCAGGGTCCTGCAAGCTCTCTCTCTGCCCAAAACGGTGGGCTTGGGGCTTGCCCTGCTCCTGCCCCTTGTGCCCCTCAGGGACCTTTTTGCCTTCCTTCATTCCTCCAGGGCCAGGGGGCTTCAAAAAGAGAGAACCACCCCCTTTTGATTGGCCCCAAAGAGTTCTTCTTCTTCCCTCATTCCTCCTCTTTTGGGGGAGGATAGAGTGGGGCAGCCTAGGGAATGGGGGTCTGTTTTCCTTCCCTCAGGGGCATCGCTCTGGGCTCACAACAAACTCCAACTCCCAGAATTCCATAACTTTGAGCCACAAAAAGTTAAAGTGATGTGGATGTAACCTTAATCGCCTGTTCTGGTTCCTGCACAGCTTCCCCTCTCCTTTTCCCTTCCTCCGACTCAAGCCAAGGCAGCGCCATTGTTTTCAATGGGACTCCCAATGGGCAAGGTTAGAACCAGAGAGGACCCAGTCCCCTGACAACCTCACTGCAGCCAAGCTCTCCCAAATGGGAGGGACTCCTTCTCTGACCCCCACCCCATAGCTAGAGACTTAAAGGCACAGATACAGTCTCTCTCTCTCACACACACAACCATCTGGAGACCCCCATCCCACTTTTTGGGTTTTCCTGCCAGGTTGATTCAGATGGAGTTTGCCATTGCCATTTTCTGAGGCGGCTGAGAGAGTGTGACTTGCACCAGGTCACCCAGTGGGATTCGATCCCTGCCTTCTAGAGACATAGTCCAATGCTCAAACCAAGTACTGTACAAGGTTGCTTTGGACTGATTTTGAATTGGTAAATTGCCTAAATAATGTGTAATGAAGGGTAATGAATGCACAAATGACGTGAATTGCCTAAATAATGTGAAATAAGGGGTAATAAATGAACAAGTAATGTAAATTGCATAATAACATGAAATAAGGGGTAACGAATGAACAAATAACATGAAACAAGGCAAAACCACGGGAGCTGGAGGCAAGCCCCACTGGAAGTGTAAAAAGGTCACAATCCGATTCTGCCCTCACTGCGCATGTGCAGGGATGCTAATTCTAGACTATGAAGGGTACGTACTCATATGATAATTTCTTTTGCATTCACCCTACTTTGGCTTTGGGAGGATCGCTGTGTTCTTCTGTGCGTTTGATAACCATTCGTGTAATAGCGTTCATTTCTGGTCTTTCTTTTCTTTTGAAATTGGGAGACATTCCTTCCATGTGATAATGGCCAAAGAAATATAACATGCATTCCTAATGTCGAGAAGAGACAGGCAAAATTTGAAGTAATAGCTTTATGTTTAAAAGTGTTCTACCAGCAGTACCACAGAAATATTTCCTCAATAGTTTTGAAAATGCAACAATGTTGCCCAGAACTTAAAGAGTTAAAGATATCTTACACAAAGCAGCAATGATAGGTTTAAGTGGTTTTTAGTAACCCAAAGTCTCCTCATCTCTTACCCATTTATCATAACCTCTCAGATATAAGCTTATACCCTTTAAGAATCTCTCCACCTTTTCTCTTCTCCCCCTTATACTCCTATTTCTATTAAAAATTGAAAGTAGCTTATCTTAGCACCCTTAGAGAGTTTCTCTTTCTTTAATAGGGTTCTTACAATAAAGCCTGGTGTCTTTACTACTTAGTCAGAATTGCTCATCACTGCACACATACATACATACATACACACAAACACACACTCATACAAGTAAACTACAGAATACTCTCATGTCTAGAAATGTTTCAAAAATTGACCCAAAAGTTTTACTCTCAACTTATCTACAGGTCCTATCAAAATCCATAATTTCAGCCCCAAAACCTGTCCTTGACTTACACATGAGGTCAACTTTCAGTCAAGTATATACAATAAGTTTACAATAATGAACAATATTGTATTGTAGTGGCACAATCTATACATGTACAACTGCCACCTTTTGCTTTGGAAAATGAATTGTTCTAAAGTTTCCCATTCACATTGCTCCCAGAGACAAGTAGTGGCTATATAAACATTCCTGGAACAGGATAAGAAATCATCCTTCTCCAAACTGCAGAACATGATAACTTCCTAACATTTTAAGCTGTTTCTGCTCAAATCCCCAGCAGCAAACTGACAACATCGGTAATGTAGCCCAGGTTTTTTTTTTTTTTTCCTGGGGGAGAGGATTCCCAGAAACCAGAGGTATTGCAACTTATCAAAACAGAAACATCAGAACTGCAATTCTGCAATGGTTTTACTTTCTTCATTTCATAGCAAAAGATATTGCTATGATGCAGAACTTGAAGAATAAGTGGTGGGATGTGTAAATATATAAAGTAAAATGCAGAAAACCCTGTTCTTGCTGGATGTTGAAAAACCTCCATAGCTTCCAAGTTATAGATTTGGGGTAGGCTATTACAGCAGGTCCGTGGGATATACTTTTGCCCCAAAGCCTTCCAGGAACCATGTAAACTGCCAAAATTACAGGATACTGAAAAAAAATGAACAAAACCAGACACCTTCTTTTGTTTTTGGTTGGTTCATTTATATGGGTTTAAAAATTTTTATTTTGATATTAAAAAGTGCAAGTAAATTCTGCAACCTATTCTAAAAGGTGAATTGTTTTAAATGGAGTAGTCAACGTTTTTTCAGGAATCCAGAATCCTCAGGACTGGGAAAAAATCACAACAACATTGGGGGCCATATGCTATGCCAGGCTCAGATTTTGACCACCTGTGTTTCATGTAGACTTATCAACATTCTATTGATCTAACTGGTTGCTACAGCATTCAACATATGGGATGAGTAATGTGTAGTTCTACAAATGTTGGTGGATTGCAAATCCTGCCTTCTTTCACCACTATGCTGGCTAGGGCTGATGAGAACTGCACTCCAGTCTCAAGGGTTAGACACTGCCTGCCTCTTCTATCTGATAAAGATGTCAGTTATACGGGGATCTCTCTGTGACCTTAATCTGTAAAATCTAAGTCCTTTTGAGACTTTCCTTCTCTTTATGAACTGTACAATTTTCAAATTGTCCTGTGCTGCTTCTAAATCATCCTTTCTGTTCCTGGATTCTAAAGCACATTGCAACTGTCACCTTGCTTTTTTTCTTGCCAGAATTCCCACACATCTGAATCTTGAAATAATTCAATATGAGGGTGATGACAGACATAATTTATAAAGGAGATATCTTCACCCAAGGTGTGAGCCTGGTTTCCTCACGCATCCCAGTCTGTGCGACAGGGAGACATACTAGCAAATTGAATACTGATTTACTTTTATGTCTTGCTGTTCCTCTACTACCCCTCCCCATGCTGCAGGTGGGCTGCTCAATTTTTTTTAAAGTACCATATATACAGTTTACTCCTCAAAGATTTATCTTTCCCCTTGATTTGAAAAAGAAAGTGAAATAAATATTATTAAAAGAATTTCAAAATTGCTCCAGAGCTTGGAATGGGGAGAGGTAAGTTCTTAATATTACAGATGCCAACTAGATGTTACTCCCTATTCGTTAATCTCTTTGAAGTTTTTCAGGTTCTTCCATATTAAAACCACCAACACAACCAGCTTTTTAAATAGAGCTTTCAGAACATAAGAATACTGATTTGCTTGTTTACAAAGGAGCACAATTTGAATCCCAATACTGGGGAAAAGATGAGTATAAATACAAATCATTATCACATTCTCCTGCCTCTACCATTCCATATCTTCTAACTGACCTTATTTGATATGGACAGTCCTGATTAATCTTCTCTCTTCCCATTTTTTTAGCTGCTTTTCAAAAGTCCCAATTTTTCTCCTTTCATCCCACTTTCCCCCTTTATCTGCAGTTTATTTCAGTTGCTGAAAATACAGTTCAAAGTGTAGAAGTGTTTTGTACTCAGTGAACTTGGAGGAGAGAGGGGAGATGATGGATTCTTGCCTTTCCCAGCAAGATCAGACAAAAGAAAACTGCTCAAGCTTTCCTAGCTTCTGTACTCTTCCTAATAATTCCAGCCATCTTGACCACACTCTGACATTGCTTGGTCACACATGTCACAATTTTCATCTGTGAAATGTTGGAGAGGACGGCATTCTCATGGTGGTGCTTGGCTGTGCACCTTAAGGGTTGAATACACCTGTGCTTTCTTTGAAACAAACTGATTAAATTTGGTGCTTGTGCAACATGAAGGCCTGCCCAAGATATTTAGCTGCAAAAGGTCAAAGTGGCAAATATCCAATGGTACTAGAAACAAGCAATACTGAGGTGTTATTGCCTTTGTGGTTTTCTTCTGAACAGTCCCAGGAACATCTGGCTTGTATGGTGGACTGAAGGGGTTCTTGGTCTGATCCAGCAAGGCAGTTGTCATGACAGCTGCAGCCAGAGTTGATTGTCAAAAAAAACACTGGCCTTTCATCAATAGATACACACACACACACACACACACACACATCACATTTATCATTGAATATCTGATGAAAGAGAACAAGGATCAGTGAAGCTGAGATCATTTCCTGGTGAAAGGTAATATTCCTCCTTAACACTATTGTTGAAAAGATCCTTTTCAACTATCCTACTTTCAATCTCCTGCTTAAGTCACAGTAGTACAGCATTTCTATCTACTACAAGGTGACTTTCCTTGTAGTCATTTCATGCTATCTGTGTTTCTATGTGCCTTCTATGTATCTATACACCTATGGTACAGCAGCATATATGGGTAGGTTTCTTTTATGTGGGGATACCCATTTTGTGAGTTGTTCAATATGTGCTGAGATCACAACACAACAAACATTGATCAGGCATGCTAAAGCCCAAAATGTGCTGTTATGCAATTTGACCACATTAAAGGAGAAAGAGATATGGCTTAGTTCTCCACTGTGGCATTACAGTCTGTGGGAACCTTGCAGTGTAAAAAATAATTGGTAAAAAAGGGAACCATAGCTCACTGGTAGAATGCTTTGTATGTGAATGCTTTGAAAATTGCACATTCACGATTAAGATTTCCACACGATGTGGTGATTAAAGTACCATTATTCCAGGAATATCCTGTGAAAATCGTGCAATTGTGAGCATTTGCAGTATAGGTTTTCACACAATGTCATGACCAACAGTGAGTAAAGCACCTTTAATCTGGGAATAACCAGGCAATAAACAGCAACTAAGCATTCACGTGAAAATCTGGTGAACAATTTGTTGCTGTTTATTGCCTGGTTATTTTCTGGTTATTCCTGGGGATCGCTGTGTGTGAAAATCTTAATCGTGCTTTAATAATAATTGCGTGATTTTCACTGGATAAACTCTCTTTAAACTTCCAATTTCCACCCATGTGATAAACTTCTCTGTAATGATTCTGTGGGTCTGACCAACTCATTTCCCAGCCAAAAAAAAGTTTCAGTGCCAAAACATATCAAACACATCATAACAAAAAATAACAGTTTATTGATCACACTCAGATGATATATGGAGGCATATATATATATATATATATATATATATATATATATATATATATATATGAACTTTCATCTCTTCAGTTGATAGAAGCAAACCTTCCAAACCACCTTCACAACCAAACATATATTTTGGTTCCTTAAATATACAGGACATACATGCATGCCTCAAGTCATCAAATTCACTAGGCTGGCAGCAGGCTCTATCTTCTCTTTGGGTGAGATTGAAGGAATTCACCCTTAGTAGATAAAGTTTATGTAACCATCTTGCCTGTTCTAGAAGCTGCTTGAAGATGCACAGGCTGGGAGATAAACTGACTTTCCCTGAGATAAGAGGGATCCAGCTACACAGCAAGAGTGGAGGAGTTACCAGCCTTTCCATGAAACAGAGATAACATCCTTCTCTCAAAAGGTTGAAGTAGGCTGACAGCTCCAAGACAGTTTTCATAGAACCTGCAGTTGCTTGGTACAAATCATTTTGTGTGAGAGGCCTATTTAACTAAGAGGCTTTACAGATTGCCCCTAAAAGGGGCGGCATGCAGCCACCCCTTTCCTGTCTGGACTGGGGCTGTGACAACCTCATGCGGTCCCAATCCAGCCTTTGGAGAGTGCAAAAAGGATCTGCAAAAAGTGGCTCCTTTTTGTGCCCTCCAAAGGGTACCATAGCTGCGGTAGCGTGGCTCTATGGTTGCCCTTCAACATTGCATCATTTGGATGCAGCGCTGGAGGTGAGTCATGATGACATGCGCCATCTGGACCGGCATGTGCCAAAATGGCACCATTGGGCAAAGTTAGGGCAAGCATCATCAGGATGCTGCGCCCTAACTCTGCTCAGAGGCCGGTCTGTATAGGACCTAGCTGAAAGCTGCACACTATACTTTGCTACTATAGCCCGCCAACATCTCACAAATGAAAACCAGGACAGATGGGGTCAAGCAACATCTGAATGTGGTCAAGATGGCCAAAGTTATTCATGAGGAAGAACACACAACCTAGGAGAGGCTGCAGCAGTTTGCTTTTGCCTGAGATTATTGGGAAGGGCAAGATTCTACCCCTCCTCTCACCTGCTGAATTAATCGAGTGCAAATTACTTTTGCACTTTGAACTCAGTTTGCAGTAACTGAAGTAAGCCAAGCACAGAATAAGAATGCAGGAGAGGAGGGACTGTCCCTGCCCAATTGGGACAATTAGAGGGTATGTGCTATATAAATATCTGTATGCACTCAGCCTACGGTATAGGACATTATGTAAGAACTCACTCTATTTGTTGCTATTCTTCCAGTACCAAGCCAAATACAAACTCTAATCAGCCCTGGCTAGTATAACTAAGGATGAGCAATTATGGCAGCTGCAGTTTCAAAGCATCTGGAGCACCACAGTTGCTCATCCCAATAGTATGGTTCATTCACTGAGGTCCCTAATTAAAATAATGGATCTCAGGGAGAGCTGTACCCAAACCTACTGAGAATATCTTACCAGACACACCAGAAAATGCTGGCAAGTCTCATCCAAGTCATTTTGCTTCCTGAGACAAAAGATAAGAACCAGCCTTCCTTCGCATGTACAAAAGCTTAATATATACTGTTGGTATATACTTCCTCTGACAATGGCAATGTGACAGAAAGTTCCACCATACATGAGGAACAGGTCAGCTTATGTAGGAGGGGGTCAGGTTCTGTGACATACAGCTCTGTCCTCCAAGGGGTGAGAGGGGGTCTGGGGAGTTTAACAGGAACTGAGGTTGCCAATGCTGCTTCTCAGCATCTGCTGCCAGAGGTAGTCACTTTCTATTGATACTACTGTAGATTGCATACATTGTCTAGAGCCCTAAGATCCTCTGTCCCACCACCATCCCAGGTTCGCCTAGTGAGGACACAAGAGAGAGCCTTCTCAGTGGCTGCTCCCATCCTGTGGAACTCCATTCCATGGGAGACTAGGGTGGCCCCCCACTGCTGGCCTTTCGCCGGCAGGCGAAGACATTTTTATTTAAAAAGGCCTCTTAAAACCTTGCAAACTTGGTTTTAATGGGGGATGAGGAAGTTGGTTTTAGATTATTATTTTTAACTTAGTATGTTTTAAATTTTATATTTGTAATTTTTTATATTTTTTATGATTTTGATGTTAGTTGTTGTTTTAATGTGTTTTATATATGTTGTTAGCCACCTTGGGTCCCACTTTGAGATAAAAATAAAATAAATAAAATAATAATAATAGCTTTTATAAGGCAGCTTCATACAAATTCACTTTAAACAAGGAAGTGAATGCAAAAGCCACTACAATAAGAGACAACACCAATTGTCTCTTTTCATTCAGAAATGCAGCCCTGGATAGCTACCCTGGTGTTGCAAGGTAATAAAACCTCAGAAGATGAGCTCTGCTGGATAAGACAAAAGTCAATCTGGTCCTACAGCTGCTTTCAGATTGTGGCCAGCAAGGTATTTCTGGAAGCCCAAAGGCATGCGCACACACACACACACACACACACACACACACACACACAGAATCAATCTCACCAGAAACTGGTGTTTAGTTGCATACTGTCTCAGGAAGTTGAACAGAAGTTCAGTTTAGCTCTCTGATAGGTGTCCTCTGTATATCTGATTCATCTCTTGCTTCCAAAGACCTCTCAGCTTAGCTACTGGCCATCACTTCTTGTGGCAGTACATTCTGTAAATTACACATTTTCATGGAGAAGGACTTTCTCTTGTCTGTCTTGAATTAATTGCCAATCAATTTGATTAGGTGACCTTGATGCATAGGCCCCATTCCCCCTGGTGGTTTTGCTCCTGAAGGAACTGGGCAGATTTGGGGGGGGCCCTCCCGAATCTCTCCATAAGTGAGTGCCCACTACAAAATGAGGGGCATTTTAACCTGAATGCCTTCTTCAGAAATCGGGTTTAACTTGAAGGCGCCTGTTGTCAATCAAGCGATTGTCATAGGTGATGTTTGCAGCACTCATTGGGGCATCAGCAGTGTGCTTCCCCCCCTTCTTTTTTTTTTTTAAAGAGCCAGGCCCAAAATGCACCAAAATGTGCACATTTTGTCAAATTTAAAAACCTCTTTTGTGTGTGTGTGTGTGTGTGTTGTGGGCATTTGGGTCAGTGCAGGTTATGATCTGCCCTTGGCCCCATTTTCAACCCCAAAATGCAAGTTAATGCATCCTGTATCCCCCACTCCTTGCCACCCCAGAATGCCTCTTACACATGTAATAATAATAATAATAATAATAATAATAATAATAATAATTTCCTCACCTTGGAAATGCCAGAAAAGGATGCGCTTGCCATGCATTCTTTTTTTTGCTTTTAAAAGCAATTCAGGGCTACCCCTGAATGCCTTAGAGCAGGGGTAGGCAACCTGCGGCCCGCGGGCCGGATGCGGCCTGGCGAGGCCTTGGGACCGGCCCCAGCCTGGTCCTGCCACCGATTGCCGCCGGGGCCTTTGGCCTCTCGTGCACAGGGGCAAGGGGGGCAATTGTCTATAGACGCCTCAGAAACATGCGTTTATATTAACATTTTTTTAAAAAATCAGCAATTTTTTTTGCATGTCCTCCACTTTTTTTAAAAAAGTGTCCACCATTTGAAAATGTTGTCCTACATTTGTCCCGGTTTATTTATTTATTTAAATTTTTTTAAAATTATTTAATTATTTATTTTTTGGTTTCGGCCCCCCCCAGTTGTCTGAGGGACAGCAACCCGGCCCCTGGCTCAAAAAGGTTGCCTACCCCTGCCTTAGAGACAGTAGCAAAAGCATGTATCATTTTGCCAATTTGCCAAACTGACAAGAGCAACAAATGTAACATGCGAATTGTAGCATTCCATTCGCAAGTCTTACCCTTTGCAACATTTCCACTTTGCTGGTAGCGAGCAAACGAAAGGGAAAGGGAACAAGCTGCTAGCCATGTTCTATCCATGTATATATCTGCCTCAAGAAAAAAAAACAAGTGCATTTTTTGTCAAAAATAATTTTAAAAAATAAAAGGGGGGGAAGATGCCTGATGGGAGCTCTGTTCATGCCCTGCCTTTGACCTGACCTGAACTGACCCTTTTCCTCCTGCCGCATTCTCTTCAGAGGAGGTTTGCCATTGCCTTCCACTGAGGCTGAGAGAGAGTGACCTGTCAGTTCCAACTAAAGTAGACCCATGGAATCAATTGGGAATAAAAGGGAAATGCAGCGCAGGCATTCTGACTGTAGCATCCGCATATAACACAAATAATAATAATAATAATAATAATAATAATAATAATAATAATAATCCAGGAGCAAGAGGAAATGAAAGTAGCACAAGCAAGCACACAGACGTGTCACCCAAAAAATCATGCGCATAGATTGTCAAAAATAAAAGAGGCTCCTTCTGCAATCTGATTTCCCTATATCCCTCCTCTGGCTTGGCCCCGCAGCCCAATTTCCCTTGGCAATCCTCCTCCTTCTCTTTCCTTCCAACCCTCCCCTCCTCAGAGCTGCCCTGGTTCCTTCATCCTCCTCCTCCTGCTCCGTTATAGAATGCCCTCCATGGCTTCCTTCTTCCCACGGCTCGGCTCCCTCCTCCTCCTCCTCCTCCTCCATCACTTTCTCCACTCCCCCCCACCCTCCCTCTGACAGCCCTTTGCAGCCCCCGTCAGTCACCCTGATTTCCCCTTTTAGCCTCCTGTCACCCTTTGCCTCCAGATCCTCCTTTTTCCTTTGGCTCTTTCCTCCTCCCCCTCCCCTCTGATGAGGGGAGGGAATGCTCTGCCCTCTACCCACCCTCTGACCTTAATCCCGCCCTGAATTTGCCCCGATCATGATCGAGGGCAAGTTCATATTTCGCGGAACCCGGGTCTTTTCAGAAAAGACGGATTTTAGCCTTGTGCAAGCCTCGACATGGATTGTGATAGAATCGGGCCCAATATGAACTTCACGTGGAAGAATCAATTTCAAAACTGGGTTAAAAGGTAATGTGAATGGGCCCATAGAGAAAAGAACGCCTCCAAAAATATTTATCCACTTAATGTTTTAAAATGTTACATATCATGATTCTTTCTCTCATATTTTTCAATTTTTTTAAGTTCTCAGTGCTCTAATTTTTTTCTTGATCATTTTAATTGCTCTTTTCTGATGCCCCCCACACACACACACACACCCACACACACTTTATCATTCTCTGTTTTGTAACCGGGTGATCAAAGCTATACACATTGTTCCAAATGGAGCTGCACCACTGATGCATATAATAGCATTACCATACTAGCCATTTTGTTTCCGGTCCTTTTCCTAATAATTCCTAGCACACATTGTCACTGGATATAGCTAACATTTTCATTAGGATAAGGGATCTTGAACAGGGTTAGCCAGACACAGTGGTGCTGGATTTGTCATTTGGGAGGTTGCAAAGAATCAAGAAAGTTATTAAAAGGCATACACAGGAAAATTCAGTGTTAAAAGGTTAAAGCTTCATTTGACAGATAGTGAGCATGAGAAAATGGAAAGTAAATGGGTTGCTAAAATGTTTTACATTCATACTCATAACGGGCAAGGGGAGTCGCCATTTTAATGAACAGAGATGTATCATCTCACTTATAGAGCCTTCGAGCTGATGATAAAGAACCATACATTAGACCTGCAGGATTAAACAGCCTGCAGATACAGATTATAAATTGTCATGCACCAAATGGGAACAAATTGCCCTTAAAAGTCATTCTTACATGGATAAATCAGTAAAACTGCTGAAGAATACTTGGCAAGGGCAGGGGTGAGGTGATTTCCTAGAGTGTCTTTTAACTTACTAGAAGGTCTTTTGCAACCCTCCAAGGCAATTGTTTTGCAACCTTCTTTGAGTATGTGCACTATCAAGGAAAGCACATGCTCACATCCGCTCCATCTCCTTGTTGTTCTTTGTTGTGTTAATACTGGACAGGCCACCTTCTACTCATCTGTGCAGTCCTAGAAGTCATATACATTGTGGTTAAAAGCAATGCCAGTGGGCAAAGCTAGCAGCAATGGCACCTGAAATAGCTATTGAAAACCTGCTGGCACCTTTGCTGGTTCTGCCTATCTGCTTGCACTCCTTGCCTCAAGCACCACTCAGTAAAAGGTGAATAGGCACTCAGTAGATTATATACAAAAACAAAAACAAGACCATAATAACCCATGGGTAGTCCCCAGGTAAGGCCAAAAAAAAAAAATGCCACAATGGCATGAAGAAAATATTTTCCAGTCTCATAAGGCAAGCAGGAAGTGGTTCAGGAGGCCCTAAATGTCAAGTGCAATTCTCATGGTCTGGCATAAAAAAGGCTGAACCATGGGATGCTGGCCTATACAAGGCCTACTAGAACTCTCATGGTGAGAGAGCCCCAAGAGTCCCCCATCTCACAAATCCAAGGTCTTGTGCAAAAGAGTCTCCATTCCCTAGATCTCACAACTGCTGCCCTTTGCAACTTTCATGAGAACAGGCAGATTCTTCAGCAACCTGGTCAAGAGAGCTGCTCAGCCAGAGGTGGGCACTGGCTGGGACTGACCATAATGAATCCCCCTCACTTGGAAGGTATTCCTTCCATAATGCCCTGGGTCAGTGTTATGTCAGAGCTTGGCAATACACTTTTTAAAGAGTTATTAACCACAACTATTCCCCAAGGACCATAAAGTAGTCAATTACTATTCACTTTACATTTTTAAAATTACTTTTAAACACACAGACATACCTTTATCTGAATCCTATGATTTGTAGTACAAAACACCTTCTCCTTTCACACAGTGAAGTTAATGGAAATTAATGTCACTGGGTTGCTGGAACCTTGCATACACCCCTACCAGGCACAGTGGACACAGGTTACAAATGTGATAGCCTCACACATCTATTCCAAAAAGAGCTCTCAAAATAGAGTGTCACTGCAAAAAGAGGGTGAACCAATGCCAGGCGAAATAAGTTGAGACTGCTACTGCCCACACCACTAGCAACACCTCATTCTATTTCATTTTTATGGAGAAAAGAGTACTAAAATAGTAGTTTCACTCATCCCAGCAGAAAGGCTTTGATTTGTATCAGCCTGGATAAATAGGAAAAAGACACAACATAGCACTCTAGGAGTTATATGATGCAATTAATATGTGATAACAGCATTCATACAATCTAGATTCAGGTTGGTATAGTGGTTAGAGCATAAACTAGGGATTTTATTGTGTTCCTTCAAATTATTTGTGAACCTATCACAGGGTTTTCTTGGCAAAATTTGTTCAAAAAGGGACTGGGAAGACCAGGATTTACATCCCCATATAATCATTATTTCACAGCTGAGTTGTGCAACCTGTGCAATGTAGAAGAAGGGTGGGATATAATTGCCAAGCCTGTTGTCTGTCTGTTTCCAAGTCAAATTCTAAAGTGTTTGGCTGACCTATAGAGCTGCTAAACAACTTGGGGGACTCAGTTATGCAAAAGATGATCTCTCCCTGTCCCAAGCTCTCTGTGCTTTTAAAATAGGCTGGTGGGGAGAACCATCTCACTGTCCTACTGGTAAATGTGTATATTGGACAGTGACATGAGCCAGGAGGCTTTCTCCACAGCAGTTCAGGCTCTGGAGTGTCCTCTCACAAGAGATAAGACAACTCTGTTGACATTTCAGAGCCAGGATAAGACTTACCCATGTATCCAGGTATTTATGGATGATGGTAACTGCAATCAGTCTCATTGCAGGCTGTTGATCTATTTAGCTGTTTATTTATTGTATTATATTGCAGAGTGTATTAAAAGTATTGTTAGTATATACACCTCAGAAAACAATGTCTCTCCATCGGAAGTTCTCCTGCAAAATAAATCAAATTTTACCCCCAAATGCCCTCTAGGGAGTATCAGGGCATTTTCACTATGTTCTGGGGACTTCCTGTGCCATTTTAGGCCCAGGAGAAGCCTTTTTAACAACACAAAGTGAATGGGAGTAATTTCCCATTCATTTCCTGTGTCATGAAAGGTCTCTCCTGGGTCTAAATTGGCCCAGGGAGGCTGCAAAATGTGAGACCTAGTGGATATTTTGGAGCATTTTGGGAACAAACTACTTTTTAAAATATTTGCAGAAATTGTTTTTGACCGGGGGGGGGGGGGGGGGAACCAGACAGGATCCAAACATGATTAAAATGCCCTCCACACCTTCTAAAGTGTATTGAGGGGAATTCTATACCTATTTTTAAAAATTAAAAAAAAGATTTTTACCCTTAGGGTGTCACTTCTGGGGGGGGGGCATATGTGATTTGTGGGCTGCACTTTGGACACCCCTGGTCTTGGCCAACAGCTACTGCTACATAGTTTTTTGTGGTGTTTTCAGGCTATGTGGCTGCGTTCTGGAAGAGTTTATTCCTGACGTTTCGCCAGCATCTGTGGCTGGCATCTTCAGAAACTTCAGGAATAAATTCTACCAGAACATGGCCACATAGCCCAAAAAAACCCACAAAAAAAATATGGATGCCATCCGTGAAAGCCTTCGACTTCACAGCTACTGCTACAGTGAATCTGTATTAGTGTAAAGAAATAATCTATTATTTGAAGCATTTCTGCTGAAAAAGGAGAAGTTGAGTGGACATGTCCTAGAAACAACCATTTATTTGCACACTTAACAGTTCCTGAAAGTAATCTTGGGAACAACAAAATGTGTGAGGAGAGAATTCACACAACACCAAGAGCAATGATTTTTCTAAGCAAGGATGCATGGAAACATAAAAGTCATTGTTCATAGAACATACTACTGTGGAATTGTCTCATTTCTCCTATTTCACATTATACTGCTTATGGAGACCACTCACATGAGCTATTATACACAGTCAATTGTAACATATTAATCAGTGCAAATTTTTTGCATATCAACACTGCAGAGAAGGCTTTTGGGGAAAATAAATGCCACATTTAGACCTGTTCATTACAGGCAATAAAGATGAAGCATTCTCACAGGCTGAATTATTAAAGCCAAATTAAAGCGAAACAAGCGATCAGTTTCCAAGTGGCACATCAAAACAACAGTGCGTATGCATGTGTTCATTACCACCAACTGTAATGTCACAGAATGACCAGATAAGTGCAGCAATGTCATTGTGGCTGTCTCCTTTGGTGGGTGGGTGTACTTTAAACAGAATGCAATTCTGATTCACTGAAAGTCGTGTAATTGTCTGATTAGTACAATAGACTGTTTACCTGCATAAATACCCTGAGGCTAAAGGTGAAAGAATTACATCTTGTCTATTCATATGTTATGACAGTAGCCTCTGGCGTTCATCACACTGATGTAAAAATACAACACAGAAAACTGCTTTATACTAGCTCAGAGCATTTGTCCATTAAGGTCTATAGCCTTCTTTAAGAGTCCAAAAGCACATGGTGACTTGGGAAGTGAATGTGCACATAATCTTTCATCTTGGCTGATTTTGCCATTACCACAGTGGTCAGCTTGGGCAGCAGCTGGTGGAAATTGGCAGCCAGGTGTTGGAGGAGAGAATTGTCTAGACAGCCGGGCCTCCATTCAGCAACAGTTGATGGCTGCCAATGTCATTGAGGCAGTACATCTGCTCTGGGTTTTTGTATAAACTTTATAGAAGCTACCCAAAGTACCAGCTTTTAAAATCTTTTTAACGTTGTTTTAATATGGTTCATAGTTTAGTTCGGTTTTAATGTTGACTTTTTGCATGTTTTTAATTATATTGTACCCATTTTAATTTGTAGGCTGCCTTGAGCTGCAGGGTGCATCTACACTGTAGGAATAATGCGGTTTGACACCACTGCAAGTGCTGTAGCTCCATCCTAGAGAATCTTGGGGTTTATAGTTTTGTGAGGTACCAGCAATTGTTGCCAGAGAAGGCTAAAGACTTTGTAAAAATACAAATCCCAGGATTCCATAAGGTGGAGCTACAGCACTTAAAGTGATATAGAACAGCATTATTTCTACAGTTTAGAAGCACCCCCCCGTCTTGTGGAAAAGGTGGGATATAAATACAAATAATAATAATAACAACAAAAACAATCACAACAAACACCCTAGCCCTAAAATAGGTTCAGCTCAAGTAGTTCATTTATAGTTCATACTACAACCCAGTGCGAATTCAGCACCCCACAGGCATGGGAATCACCCATCACCACTGTACATAGTTACAGAACTATAGCTTCACTAAAAAGTGAAAGCAGAATATCACATGACATATTGTTGTGTTGTGTTGTGTTATGTTATGGGGAGCTGAAGATTAACAAAATGAAAGAAGCCAATGTTTTGTACCACAGGTCAGCTGCTTGTACCAATCAAACTTTTCAGCTGTGAGAAACAGTGAAGTAAATAATTAGTATTAAAATTGAAATTAAAACAGTAATTAATTACTTTGTGTGTGACTTTGGACTATAACAATAACTAAGTACTTTTTTAAAATACATTTCCAAGCTTTGTGTTTGCCTTATCTTTTCTAGTTGCTCCAGCAAGCCAAGCTGCTTGCTGTATAGTTTGTGGAAGCTTGGCAGACTTGTACAGTATATATTTCCTCCTCTTCCTCCTTTCTCCTGGGAGTTTATCACATGCAAGCTTCCATTGTACCAAAATTGGCCACCAGAGCATTGCTGGAGGACAAGTGATGGTCAGGTGGCAGCGCAGCAATTTTGCATGCAGTAAAATCACTATTAACCCATTCCAGCCTGATCCCGTCCCATGCTCAGGTCGGCGTTAAAATTACATACGATAAACTCCCTCAGGTTGTGGCTGAGCCATTTCTTTAGAATGCTGCAGCCTGACCAGACTGAGCTACAAATTGTTATTATTCCAGTGACATGGGATCTACCAGGTGCCATTGCTTTGTGTGTGATGGATGACCTTATGCTATCACCAGTGTTCAAGAAAGATTCAATTGCTAGGTCAGTTGGCCATTGTACATGGAATGGGAGGATGACCTTACTTATTCTTAACTTCAGGTAGCAAAATATCTTGGAATAGTTCTGTCTTTCATGCAAATATATGTCTACATGTCTACACAGTCAGTGCAGCTTAAGATAAATGGCCAAGATCCTGCAGCAGGCGTGTAGCCATGATGCCATGGCAACACTTCCTCTCCCATTCTGACCCCCCAAACACACCAGACAACTGCACTGAACGATGGAGTTTTGCAGTGCTAATGAACAGGGCGCTGAAGGATGACACATCCAACGTTCTCCAACCAGGTGGGTCCTGTCACAACTCATTGGTGCACAACCTCTTGATAGTGGGAATGGGCTGGACAGAATGATACCGTAATTGTAAATGTACTGTATGTACTCATGTACAAGTCTAGAAATTTAGGTCCAAAAATTGACCCAAAAAACCTGAGTCACTTTATCCACTGGTCAATGTAAGTAGTGTATTTTAATTCTTATTTAAAAGAAGAAACCATCCCCTGGTAAAAGGCAAGAGTATAATCTGTCCTGGAAGCATCAACCCTCTCTTTTCTCTCATCCATCCAGCTTTAAGAAGGAGCACAAAGAGTTATATGTCAGCTGGAATTTTGTAAGTTCTTTGACATTACTTTGCTTTGCTTCATCCTTTAGATCCTTTGTTATATGCCCCTAAGTTTTACCCTTGACTTATCCACAGGTCATATCAAAATCCATAATTTTGCCCCCACAACTTGCTCTTGACTTATACGTGAGGTCAACTTATAGTTGAGTATATATAGTAATTAGAAACAGTTAACAAGGTTGTCAGCCTAGCTTGTAAATGATTTTACATTATAAGTGACTAACAGGGTAGCAGCCAAGCTTACTAATATTCAGTCTCCAGAGTCTTAGATAGGCAACAGTCCCAGCCTTATCTGATGTTCTCAAAGACTGAGCATGAGGCCTTTCTCGGTGCAAAGCAAATCATTAACACTGTTGCCTGTTAGGTTCATAAGGATTTTCTGAGCCCTCCTGAGGCTTCTGTGCCTGCTTCCTAGTGCCTGCACGTTCAATGCATTAACAAGGGTCATACGTATTATTGTTTATAGAGTAGTAGGATCTAAATATCCTAAAGGCACTAGATCCCGTCTGATCTTGAAAGTTAAGCAGAGTTAGCTCTGGTTAGTATTCGGATGGGAAACCACCAATAAATAACAGATTCTGTAAGCTATATTTGAGAGGAATGAACTAGCAAAACCACCTCTGAGTATTCCTCGCCTCAGAAAATCCAATGAAATTCATGGGGTCACCATAAGTCAACAGGTGACTTGAAGGCACACAGACAAACATGCGCGCACACACACACACACACACACACACACAATACAGCAAGAATTGGGGCTAAGACTGGAATTCTCACCTTCAGCATTAGGATGACTACAAGTCTGGGCAAAAACAAATCATATATGCATGACTTAAATCTTCACTTTTTCCCCTTGCAGGGTAACATCTGAGAATGCTCATTTTCTAGGATCTGCAGCCATCCTCATTAACTCCTGTCTTCTAAGTTACTTTAGCAGCCCATTGACTTTAATAAGGCTCTGCCCAATATAATTCATGTTAATTCCTCATTAGCATGTGCATCATTATCATATTCAGTTGGGTCAAGGTGAAAGAAATGTTACAAGATGCGCACTAAAATTCATTGGTGCTAACCAATTTTAAAGCCATAAACTAAATGACACATTTTGATAGCATTTTGCACTCCATGAAACATCTTCTTCCTGAACATCTCATCATACATTGCTATTGTTAATTGCAATATGGCTCATCTCTGTCAGGTGTAAGCCTCTTCATGGTTTGTAGTGCCAGTTTTGCAATGATCTTCCTTCAGTGGTGAAGAAACTGAAGGAAGGAGATTGTCTCCTTCCCTATTCTTACCACCGAGCCCCTGCCATACTTGGACCATGAGAAAACCTAAAACAAATCCAGGTCCCCTTGCACTTTCATTTTCCTATGATAGAGCAGAACTCTGCTACAATCCCATGCTGTATCCAGAGGGGCAGCCATATTAGTCTGTTGCAGAAAAACAACAGAATCCTCTGGCACTTTGCTACCCAAAGAACAGATGGGGGGGACTGTGGGTCCCCACCATCTGTCAGTGATACTACAAATGTTGAAGGGAATTAGCTTTGTGAGAGGCTTGGGCAACCTTTGGACCATGGGCACCAATATATACCAGCATTAGCTGGGAGGAATCCAAATTCTGGGTGAATTTGTTTAGAAAATATGCAGAGTGCAGTCACCTACACAAGATAGTGATACAAGCAAACACAGCATACAGATCTAACTGAAATGGAAATATGGAAAGGGGATAGCAGAGATTTAGGAGTCGCAATGGGGTTATAATTAATTGTCCAAAAAGAAGATCCTGGGAAGCTGGGGTGACCCAGACAGGGAGATCTGGGTGTGACACAGAACATATACAGAGTGCGGGCCTGTATGTGGGCTGTGCTATGGTCACAGCAATTAGGTTTTGAGACTATATTTATACCTTGAAACTAGCCCTTGAAACTAGGCAGTGAGCTATCTGGCCAGGTAACAAAGGCCCGGTACAAACCGCACCAAAGGGGCAGGTGGACGGTGGCCTGTTTGCCTGTGGAGGGATGCCGCAGCAGCCAAACTGCCTGGCGTCCCTCCGCCCCAAAAAAGAACCAGGAAAAATGGGTTCTTTTTAGGACAGCGCGCACACATCACAAGTGCACCATTGGCGTACTTGTGATGTAAGCTACATGCAGCAACATCTATACACTGCACATTGCTTATGTCAAGATGCAGCCTTGTGTGGAGGGAGGCCTCCATTAGGCCGCCGCCGTGATGTGCTAGGTTTCTGGAGCGTGTGGTTGCCGCGCGCTTTGGAACCTGAGTATCAGCGATGGCACATCGTTTTTCACCTGTGTGTCCCAGGCCAAAGGCTGGATAACTTGTCACAGGAATAGACAATGTGATTCCAGACTGGTTGATTACCATGAATGGTTTGTTCTGGCTCTTTATGGGTTAAGTCCTCGATAAGCGCGATGTGTCTGAAAATCTTCAGCATGATCGTGTGACTTTGCCAGGAGTATGCCTTTTACTCCTGGCTTTTTTTTCACATCTGATAATCTGCACAGTTGCAAACAATTTCAATGAGAAGAGAACGTGATAATGGTCTAAAGAATCCAGGACAGACATACAAAGCACATCCAGATGAGATTTAAGAGACATATATAAAAAATAGCAGAAGAGGAAATCAGAAGAGGAGTACAATAGCCAGTAGCTGTTCGGGGAAAGTCAGAAAAGCTAAAGCTCAAAAAAAAAAAAAGCTCAGGCTCACTGCAGAAGTTAAAAGTAGTAAAATGGCTATATCCAGAGCAAAACAAAGAACAAGGAAATTATAAGGCCACTTCTAAGAGAAAATGATGAAATTCTAACAGAGGATAGAGAGAAAGCTAAAGCAACCAATACCTTCTTTGCTTCAGTTTTAAAAGAGTGTGCTAACTCAGGAAAACCAAACAAATGATGCAGCAAGGGGACTGCAGGCCAGAAAATTAAAGAGGTAGTAAAGGAACACCTAGCAATTCCAGGTGAATTTAAGTATCCAAGACCAGATGAATTCCTTACAAAAGTGCCAAAACAACTTGCAGTATGATCTCAAAACCACTGTCAATAATCTTTAAGAATTCTTGGAGAACAGGAGAGGTCCCAGCAGGTTGGAGGTGACCAAAATGATCAAAGGTCTGGAAACCAAAGCTTAAGGAGGAATGACTTAGGGAGGTGGGTATGTTTAGCTTGGAAAAGATAAGTCTGAGAGGTGACATGATAGCCACCTTTAAATATCTGATGCAATGAAATATAGAAGATGGAATAAACTCAATTTCTGCTGCTCCAGAGACTAAACCAGTGACTTAAAATTACAAGAAAAGATATTTAGAACAAAGTTCTTTACTGTTAAGAACAACAGTGGAATAGACTGCCTCATGGGATGTAATGGGTTTTTCTTTGGGGTTCTTTAAACAGAGGTTGGATGGACATCTTTCAGGAGTGCTTTAGCTGTGTATTTCTAAATGGCAGGGGATTAGACTGGATGGCCTTGTAGCCCCTTCCAATTGTATGATTCTGTCTCGCATGAATTTGCAAGTTAAGCAGTCTGGGCCTGATAATTATTTGAATCTGAGTCCACCAGTGATACTGAGGATATTGAGATAAAAGTTAGGAAGGCACTTAATCATTTGTGAAATACTAGAAATAAACTTTGACTGTCTCCCAGAGATATATCTTCTTAATATGACTAATAAGGTTAATATAACATCAATGAAGATAGGAAAGATAAAGGAAAGAATTTTACTATATATGCTATCGGGTGTGAGAATAGTGGTGGCAAAAGAATGGAAAAAGAAAAAAGTCCCACTAGTTGATGACTGGTTGTGGAAGGTATTAGATATGAAAAGTCTAGATATCTTAATTGAAAGGCTGAGGAAAAGTAAAATAAAAGAAACAGAACAGCCATGGTTTCCAATAATGAAATATTGTGAAATGAAATGGATCTAATGATAGTAAGGTAATGATAATGATAACAAGGTAACTAGAGTACATAGTGTTGGATAAGTTGAATTTGAAATAACATAGGAGTTTATCACACACATACTCTATCCCGATAATGATTAAAATGTCCCCATCCCACAAAAGTGTGCAAATGCCAAATGATTTTCACATGCAGAACACAATAACATGTTAAGAGGCTCATTACTAAAGCGAGAAAGAGGCTAGAACGTGCATTTGGTTTTCACACAGATGCGTGTAAATCCTTTGATGGTTTGGGAATTGCGTTTTTGTGCGTGAACACGGAAGAACTAGTTGTGTCACCAGAAGCCACCAGAGCACACAAGGCAGCAAACAAAATCACTCAGAGAAATAAACAATTTTATTTACACAGTTTTCTTTATAAAAATATACTGTACTGTCCCTTACTTTCCCAGAAATGGTATCTAACCTAAGTAAAAAGAACAAAAACATTACCCAAAAGATAAGAAAGTTTTTTAAAAAAGCATAAAAGGCTGCTTTCCTCTCAGCAACTGGGCACAACAAAGCAACACCGGTAGTAAACCCGCCCCAAAGAACCATGGGAAATCTGGCAACAAATACAAAAACTGTGAGAATCCCATGAAGAAACCGCAGATAGTTTTCACACAAGAGCAACTGCACAAACAAAATATCATGAATGAAGTGGAAGAATCATGGTTATTTAAAGATAGAAGCCCGTGTTGACAAACCTATGGCATGCATGCATGTGATGCCTTTTGGCCCAACACCCAGCTGAGAAGAGGTGGAAGAGGTGCACACACCTATTCCTCCTCTTCCCAGAGCTTTCCCTGCCTCCAGCTGCCTCTCCGGATATGAGGAGGAAAACATCATGTTTTAGCTTTTCCCTGATCTAGAATTACACTTGGACAATATGTCATAATTCCACTGGAAATGGCGCAAAGCAGTGTGACACTACACAACATTACCCGTTCTAAGTAGTGACAACTGCTATGGAACCATAAGGCTTTGTTATATGGTTTTTTTTCTGTAAGCATGTACTAGTCTGGCTTCACTTATCATTTCCACTGATTCAAGTGAGGATAGAGAAGAATATGTAGTTGCCAGATGTGGTTTGTTTAGCTCTGTTTTTTGTACCCCTGGAGATACCAGACTGTCATGTGTGACTGAAAATGTATTCCTTGGCAAACCTCTATTAGTGTTATCAACACACTGGGGCTGCTGCCATACTGCAGAAACAAAGCAGTTTGTCACCACTTTAACTACCATGGCTCAATGCTATGGAATTCTGGGATTGTAGTATTGTGAGATATTTAGCCTTCCCTGTCAGAGAGCTGTGGTGCTGCAAGAAACTACAAATCCCAGAATTTCCTAGTGTTGAGCCATGGAAGTTAAAGTGGTGTCCACTGCTTTATGTTTGCAGTGTGGCAGCAGCCTGGATGGATATTTATTCACCGAGTACATATGAACAGATAACTGGAAGACCGAAGCATTGTTAACATGCTCCTTGCTTAGGCAAAAAAATCCCTTCTTACTGATGAAACTTGATGAAACCAATAACGTCCTGATTAAGAATATCAGAAGAATTCTACTGGATCAGACCAAAGGCTGATGTATACTGTTTCATACAATGGCCAATCAGGTGAACATGGGAAGCCCATAAGTCAGATGTAGGGGCCTAAATTCTATTGCCAGCTTCAACTAGAATAAACCAATTAAATCAATAGGATTTGCCGAAATGTTGACTCATTCATTCAGTGACTGATCCAGTGGTTTTACTCTAGTTGGAAAGAAGCAGCAGGCCAAGTGTAACAGTCCTCTCTTGCCATTTTCCAGCAACTGCTATTTAGAAACTGTCTGTGGTACAAAATGCACTGCAGAAATAATCCAGTTTGAGGCTGCTTTAACTGCCCTGGCTCAATGCTAGGGAATTCTAGGAACTGTAGTTCTGTGAGGCATTTAGTCTTTTCTATCAAAGAGCTCTGGTGCCACAATTAACAAAAATTTCCAGGATTCCTTAGCACTGAGCCAGGGCAGTTAATGTGGTCTCAAATTGGATTATTTCTGCAATGTGTTTTGGACCTGTTTCTTGTTTTTTCAATTCATTCTACCCCCACTTCTGAATAATTCTGCAATTATTTTAAAGTCCATGTGAGAATATATATGCATTACAGTAAAGAGTTATCCTAATATATGGATGTTCACAGTTTTGTTATTGTTCAGAGACCTTGCAAAATGCTGAAGTGTGAATATCAAAGGACAGCTCCATTCTGGTGCACGCTAGGGGAGGGTGGACTGGGCAACATCCCATGAAAATGTAAATTGAATGAGATTCTATCCATCCCTTTGTCTCTTCCATGCATTGGTCTAATACAATTACCTTTTTTTAAAAAAATATAATCTTTATTAAAGTTTACCATACATATATATAAAAACACATACAACTACGTACAACATTCGTAACATTTCAGATAAAATACAATACATACATTCAACATTAACCCCCCTCTAAACAAACCCACAACAACAAATACAATACCAACATTACTACAAGAACATAGTGACTTCCTCCTACGGAGGGGTTGAGACATGCTTTAGTCCAGCAATTTTCCTTAATACAAAAAAAAAGATCAAATTCACCATTCTTGTGTAGTCTATGATTATTTTCAATTTATAAAAAATCTTTACCACTTATGAATTTGTCTTGTGTTTATAATAATACAATTACCTTTTAACATTTCTTTATAATGGTAACCAACACAGCATCCCTCAGAAACAAATGCCATTGTTTTATTATGCACTACATGAAGAATTTCCTTCTGTCTATCCCAAAACTCCCACTATTCAGCTTCACTGAAGGGCTTCAGGTTCAAGTATTATTAGAGAAGAAGAGGGAAAGGCTACTAGATATGGGAATTCCAACCTCTTGCCTGCTGCCTGTGTGCATAACTGTGTTCATAAATCTGATGATAATAATACCCAGATGTGTAAAGTGGACAGGAATATCAAGAACTACTATGAGAATAGGAAGGAAATAAAATCTGTTTTCCATAAAACACAATTAAAATATTGGAAAAGATGGTAAGCCCTAGCTGGACAATACAGTAAGGTATATGATGTGCACAGGGGCAGCACATCTCTGAAATGACTAAGAAAAGAAAGGGACTATTATTTTGATTAGTGAAAATGGTGGAAAGATCTTTCAAACATTCTACCTGGAGAACTTAAATAAGA
Source organism: Sceloporus undulatus (assembly GCF_019175285.1). Taxonomy (NCBI): domain Eukaryota; kingdom Metazoa; phylum Chordata; class Lepidosauria; order Squamata; family Phrynosomatidae; genus Sceloporus; species Sceloporus undulatus. The sequence continues at coordinate 54,993,628 of NC_056522.1, forward strand.
ATGTTTATTACCCAAGGAACAAGGTATCCATGATGTTTGTGGGTGGATTACCACAGGCAATTATGTACTGAGGTTAAGAGGTTAAATTCAGAAAAGTTTTAATGTCCTGGTGGGACAGTATTAATTAAAGAGGTTTTAAAACAGGAATGTAAAAACCCAGATAAGGATATAAAGAGGCAGGGGAATACAGGAAGCCATCAGACTATTGCTTTTCAGGTAAGTGTTACCCAGGGCTGTAATAAAAGCATTTCATTAGCTGTTTAACCCTTTTAGTAGACAGCCAACACAGCAGAGTCCTCAACAAAATACATAGTCCTCAGCTATGACTACGACAGTTAACAATGTTAAGACATATCAGTTTTACTTCAGCTCATATTTTGACTTCTTAAAAACTTTCTAGCTATTTATTCCTGGAACCCAACCCCAGCAGATAACAAGGACCTACTGTAGAATTAAAATCTGTTTTAAAACATGCCTATTAAAAAGAGCAGCAGCAACAACTACCACAACCATTACAGCACATTATTGAAACCCCTTTTCCATTCTCCATTTAGTTCTCAAAAACCTGTCAAAACAACAACAACAAAAGTGTGAGCATGCCTAGAGCATGACAACATGGAGGGTGCCAGTCTAGCCTTTCTAGGGAAGGAGTTCCAGAGACTTAGAAGGCTGTCACTTGAGTTACCATTAGATGAGCTTGTGAAAGTGGTGGGACAGAGAGGAGGAGCTCCCCTGAAAATCTCAAGACACAGGCATGCTCACATGGGAGAATCTAATCCTTCACATAGCTGGACCTGAGCTATATAGGGCTTTATAGGTCATAACCTAGGAGCCCTGGTGGTGCAGTGGTTAAACGTCTGTACTATAGCCACTCACTCACAAACCACAAGATTGTGAGTTGAGTTCCATCCAGGGGCTCAGGGTCAACTCGGCCTTGCATCCTTCCAAGGTCTCTAAAATGAATACCCAGCTTGTTGGGGCCAATTAGCTTATAGTTGTAAACTGCTTAGATACTGCTTGGTGCGATACAAAGTGGTGTATATATGAAGCTGCTATTGCTAACCACCATTTTGAATTGTGCTCAGAAACATTCCATAGAACAATAACACTGGATCCCACAGTTGTGTAACTTATTGTATAATCCATATCACTATCCATCTTGTAACAGTCACATATCTCCCCAGCCACCAAGTCTAAAAGTTAGAGTTTTCTGTGTATGTACCTTCAGAATGATTGGTTACACTAGAGACTATGCAACTTCTGAGAGAATGCTTTTTTTAAAAAATGCTTATGTTATGCTCCAATATTATTGGGGCCATTGTCTTTTGCCTAAAACTATACGGTTTGTTCCTAGCTGAAGTTCAAGTTGAACCAACGATCTGGCTTCCCCTGAATACAATCTCAGCATACAACATTCCTCCAGCTGATAGATGTAAACCAATGTTCAAACAAAGAGTCTACTTATTATCTGCCATCTTCTTTGCTGAGACAAATAGTTTACAGAGGAAAAGATATGCATCACCTCTAGAGGGCTTGGCTTTATCTCAAGTCTCAGAGTTCTGAATTGTATTAAAGTATATAGTTATGACAAAAATAAATCTCTGTTATCCTTGGCTTAAAACTAAATTTGCACTGGCAGAAGACTCTAGAAACTGTGATTACAGCATAACCTCAGGCTTCATCCCACCCACCCATCCCCATAAATGAATACATAAGGGCCTCTGTTTTTTTCAGTATTGTTACAACTAATTTAAGAATGAGAGAGATAAAAGAAGACTCATAAATTGTTCAACATTTGACACTTGCGACATGTCTTTTAAACCAAACAAAAGTCAACAAGATGGAGGGAGGAGGCATAAGAGATAAACAAAATGATGGAGAAGCAGAGGGGTGACTGACAGTGAATGAGGATCAAAGCAGCAATGGAGGTAACCAAGAAAACTGTGAAAGGAGGACAGGTAGGTTGCTTGAAAAGAGGGGCTCTGCAGGGCCAAAACCAGAAAAGATCAAGAACAGTTATGGTGTATGAGTGTTGTATGCCTTTCCTTTCCTACTTATGGTGACCCTGGGTGACCTTATCATGGGGTTTTCTTGACAAGATTTGTTCAGAGGTGGCTTGCCATTGCCTTTCCTTGAGGCTGAGAGCATGTGACTTGTCCAAGGTCTCCCAGTGGGTTTCATGGCCAAGCTGGGAATCAAAAACTGGTCTGCAGAGTTGTAATCCAACACTCAACCTACTACACCATACTGGCTCTCAATATTATGGTACCACCATGCTATTCTACCATATGGTCATGAATTCCACCTTTCTCCCTATATGAGACCCAGTAGCTACTCAGCAAGCAAAAAACTATAAAAAGCAGCCCTATAGCCATGAGGAGAGAGGTATTTGGAAGTAAAGGTGGCCAGCCTGGGGAAGGGGTGCCAGACTTATTCTCAGGGAGGTAGACAATCCTGGAAGGCCAAACAGAGATAGAAGCAATAACCAATTGTTCCCCAGGGAAATATGGTCTTGTCCAGGGAAGGGGAGAGGGAGAAAAGGCCTAGGAGAGATGCTGAACCATTTTACTCAGTAGCCACCAATGGATCATCATACAGCCTAAATCTTGTTGGTCTATCAGTGCTGGAGGAGCTTATATTCATTGTTAAGCATGGAACAAATAAACCCCTAGTGCAATTTTATGGTCAACTTCTGGCAGATGTTGACCACAGAGTCTCACTGGAGGATCTAGAGCAGTGGTTCTCAAACTTTAGTCTACCAGCTGTTTTGGACTTCAACTCCCAGTATTCCTGATCTTTTGTCTTGGCACCTCCTTGAGGGTTAATGAAGATGAAGATGATGTGCCACTCCCCATGGTGGGAATAGGTGAAGTCATAACAACTTGTAACTTGCAATATTTTTGTTTTGTTATTACTTAGGCGGGGTACATACCTCCACTTTGCGGCGCTCTGCCGCCGCCGCCAGTAGGTCCGCGGGAGAGCCGGAGCCTTCAGACGGCCCGACTCCCGCACGGACCGAAAAAGAAGCTCCAAAATGGAGCTTCTTTTTCCGTCGCGTTTGCGACGTAGCGAGGCACCAGGGGCGCACTCGCTACGTCACAAGGGACGTGACGCATACGGACGCTCAGCGTCTGATACGCAAAGATGGCACCGGCCATGTAGAAGGGCCGGCACCATCTTATACGGACAGAGTCCGCACTAGGCCCAGGGGCGTCTAAAAGAGACGCCCCTTTTTTAAAATGGGACGTCCTCCGGACGTCCCAAATGGCAGTTTAGAAAGCCCCTTAGTTTTTTTATATTGTTACAATGTTGGAGCCATTTAATTTACTTGGAAAAGAGGAAAGGCATGAGGAAGATGTACTATATGAAATTGTGGCCTGTTACAGACAGGCCAAAATAAAGCTGCTTCGAGTCACTTTGGAGGTATGGTATTTCAATGATGCATGAGTCCTAAGGGTCCAAAAGCCA
>NC_056522.1:55002095-55010338 GCF_019175285.1 Sceloporus undulatus
GAAACTCAAAGGAAGAGAAATGATAGCTGGGGGAAAAAGATAGAACTAACTGGCAGGAGTTAGATAGCAAGATACCAACCCCTCCTCCTCGACCCTCAGGACGGCTTGTGTGGGTGAAGGAGAGACCACCAAAAGAAAGGGCAGAGGAGGTTGCAGTATCATGGGCTGGGAGCCAGGTTTCGGTGAGAGCAAGGAGATTAAGGGATTTGGAGAGAAAAAGGTCATGAATTGCTGTTGCTTTAGGGGCAGCAGAGCGGCAGTTCCAGAGGGAACAGAGGAAGGGAAGCAGGGAGACAGGGAGAGGCCGGATGGGGATCAGGTTAGGAGAAATGTGGCGAGCCATGGGAAGGATGGGGTTCACAGAGAAAAGAAAGAGGTGAAGCTAGCTTTACAATTAAAGGTCAACAACAACAACAATAACAATAATGACAAAACAATAATAATATAGCCAGCACAGGCCTTCTGGGTAGGAGTCCGATGCAAGCAGGAAGTTCTTCCAGGGAGCACAGGTTATACTTGTCCTTCTTCCTGTGGAGAATTCAGGGACAAGCAGGAGAGTGAGATGGAGCAAGGGCCTACTGGGAAGGATAGAGTTCCTTTGTGTAGGGCTGATGGGAAGTCCTACCTTCCTTCTTTCCCCTCAGAGGCAGAGATGGAGCGATGGCCTTCTGGGACCCAATTTTTTGTTCACTCAAGTTCCTAATTACTTTTGCATTACTTTTTAGTTCCAGGCAGGTGAAAACTCATCTAACATAATTATGAAAATGACTTGATTTTACTCAAGGAGTTGGAAAAGTAATGTCTGCAAGCCTCAGTGCACCCTTCTGATGCCATTTTTAGGTCCCCAAGAGCCCCAAAGCCATGAAAAACTAATTTTAAATCATTTTGACAAAAAATGTCCCCATACTCTCTATAGGTGTGTGGTGGGAGTTTCATAACATTTGGGAGAGGGAAACCTGTTTTAAACCTAGAAAAGGCTGTTGTTTAAAGCAGAAAGTATATCAGAAATAACACACACATAGGCCTGTTACAGACTGCCAAAATAAAGCTGCTTCAGGTCTCTTTGGAGGTATGCTGTTTAAATGATGCATGCATCCTAAGAATCCGGAAGCTGCACCAAAGCTGCAATCCAGTGCTTAGGAATGGAGTGTGGCTTCGGCACGACCTCTGGACTCTTAGGGACCCATGCATCATTTAAATAGCATACCTCCAAAGAGACCCGAAGCAGCTTTATTTTGGCAGTCTGTAACAGGCCATAGAGTAGAAAACATAACAGGATCCTTGATGGCAGAAAATCCCAAATCTCACACTAGGAGGTCAGTACGCATTACCTGGCAAGCACTCTCTCTGTTCTGGCTCATTACATGTTGAGCATGTTAGCAAGGGGATGGGATCTTTCCTTCCAAAGCCAAAACTGAAAGATAGAAAGAAGATCTCAAGAGAGAAATTTATCGCGCAAGTCAGGAAAATGCTTGGTTCAGTTCCAAGGGCCCTCCAGTTACAGAAGGAAGGAAGGAAGAGAGGAAGGAAGGAAGGAAGGAAGGAAGGAAGGAAGGAAGGAAGGAAGGAAGGAAGGAAGGAAACCCAAATGTGTCAAAACACACCTATTTGTAGTTTTTCTAGATGGCTCTAAAGAGCTTGCTCTTGTTTGTTTGTGCTTTTGGATGTATCTGTTTACAAAGGCAGAACCAGCTGCAGTGTTGAGGAATGGAACTGTGGTACAGAGTCCCTTGACAGTCTGTGGGGCGTTGTAACCACACATTTGTGTCTCTGCTCTTCATGATGCTGGGGGCTACTCAAGGACCCATAAAGAAAGATTTCTTTCAATAATTTAAAAGTCATCTATGCAATTTAATAATTTCAGAGTTGGTGGGGGATTACGCCTTCCAAAATGCAAGGAATTAAGCCAGTAGATCTAAATTCAGTTGCCTTTTTACAAACAAAAGCAAATGCTTGCTTGAAAGTGTTTGTGTCAGCAGCAACAGAATGCAACCCATGGAATTTCCTCATTGGGAAGCAGAACATATCAAGCAAAGTCTAGAACCACCAAACTAAGAAAATGTTGCTATCATCACCGGACAGGCTGATGTATTATACCAAATTTGTATTACCTACCAAGGGACTCTGCACCACAGCTAATTCCACTTCTAAACACTGCAGCTGGTTCTGTCTTTGTAAATGGCTTCATCCAAAATCACAACCAAACAAAAATCTCAAAATTAAACAGATAACAAAACAAAAATAGGTGTAATGCAATGTAATAGCAAAATATTAAGCAGCCATTACAAAAAAAAATAGCAATTATGAATGCCAAAATGGAGATGTAAATAGCATACCACACCTTACAAAAAAAATTGAACATATATAGAGCACTATAGCACTCTCCAACTGTCACAGTTTGGTAGACACACTCCCAATTAATCCTCTGTCATCCCAATTTTTCAGCTGCATTTAAAATGTCCCAATTTCTCCCACCACATCCCGCATTCTCACATTCTGCTCAGCTTATATCAGTTGCTACAGACAAAGTTCAAAGTGCACAAGTATTTTGCACTCAACTTAGCAGAGAGGGAAAGAGGGAAAGGGCTTAGTTTTCCTTTCCCAGTTTGTTGTTAACTGCCTTTGAGTTGACTTTGACTCATGGCGACTCTGTGAATGAGACACTTCCAAGATACCTTATTCTCTACCATTATGTGCAGATCCCTCAGGTTCAAGCCTGTGACCTTCCTGATTGCGTCTAGCCATCCTCTCTTTCTACCTCCTTCTAACTTTCCATTATTGTCTTTTCTAATGAGTGATGTCATCTCATGAGGTGGCCAAAGTATGATAGCCTCCGTTTTGTAGCTTTTCCTAATTTGTATGTTCCTGCTCATTCATAACTTTTGTTATCTTGACCACACTCTGATATTGCTTGGCCACATGTGCAACAATTTTTCTCTGTGAAATGTACAAAGATGAGCACTTCTCAATATTATACAGTACAACAAACTGTAACCAAAAAAAAAAAAAAAAACCATACATGTAACACTACCAAAAGACATCGCATTCAGAGGTTCAGGGTCAACTCAGTCTGGCATCCTTCCATAGGTCTCTAAAGTGAGTACCCAGCTTGTTGGGGGCAATTAGCTTACACTTTGTATACACCAGTAAGCAATAGAAACAGCAATAGCAAGTACATTTCTGTAATGCTTATCAATGCACTTAACCACTCCCTAAACAGTTTACAATGTGTAAACTAATTGGTATGAAGTGGTATAAAAATGTACTTGCTACTTATGGATTGTAGTTTCTTTGGTTTGTATCTTTGGTTGAGACACTTAACTGCTATAGTTATTGCTCATCCTGAATCAGCCACTATGGCCTTACTTGGAGAACTGGCAGCTGGTCCCTGTTGCTTGAAGGTAGGGAGCAATGGGCCTGTCAGCAAAATGTGGCCTGTGGTTGTCGTGAATGTGCCTCCTATCACCAGACAGATGAGTTCTTGAATCTGTATCAGTATCACAGCCAAATGTTAGCTGCTGTGTGGCACAGAAAGAATTAATTTGTGCCTACTAGGCCCTGCTAGATAGTTTTACTGCTTGTACTATTTTCATAGCTATGAGGATGAGGTCACACCCTTTCACTTCCATTTCCTTAGTTTGCTTCTGCACTATATAAAACCTGGGAGCCCACATGCCCATTGCATTCACCCTCCCTTGGGGGTGGGAGTGGGGGTGCACCCAACCCAGGGAACCATGAAATAGCCATGTGGATCTGGAGTGTTGGTTTTGGGATGGTCCCAGCAAATTCAGTGGCTTCAGGGCCCAATTGTACCACTTGTTACGAAGGGATACTGGAAACTGTCATTGAAAAGACTGTGGTGCTTCCTCTGCTGTAGCCCACCTGTTGCATCATGTTTTACCAATAAATGGTATCTTATAACAATGATGTGTGTCATTTTTCAGTGCCAACCAACATTTGGGGCAAGCTAAGAATTTCAGCCAGCTCCAGCTCAAAATAGTAATGCCTTTGTATCTGGTCCATGGCCTCTCTTTCTTGGATACCTCCCTTACTGGGGAGCAGTTAAATTCACCCCCTCCCCAAAAAAAACCAACACTTTTTTTGTTTTTGTTTTTGTTTTTGCATGAATGAAACCTTTTCTAAGCCAAATTGCCATATGGAGTTAGGGGATGGCAGATCTTTTCTTCGCAACCAGCTGGCAGGCTTTTTTCTCATTCTTCCTAAATTTTGCACCATGTTCCTAGCTCCCATCCCTCCAAGATTAAACTCCAAGATCATCTTCCATCATGATAACAACTAGTATAAATTTCTGACCTTTCAATTATGTTGGGAAGAGAATGGGAAGTGTTGTTCATGTTAAAATGTAGCAATATTCCCAAGGTACCTGGCTTTATAAGTCTGCCTCTAAAAGCAGGATATTTCATTTGTACTATAATGTGCTTTTACGGTTTATTGTTATTTGATACTGTTCTATAGCTACTAAAAGTGAGAAGTTTTTAACTGAAAAGAAAAGTGTTGGGCAATAAAGAGCTGTCATGTTTACTTGTTCAAGGCTCTGGATATGAGAAAGAGAGTAACTATACATATGAGATAGAAAGGTCACATCAGCCAGGAAGTCATGGCACATTTTCTTTGAAGGAAATTACAGTTCTGTTAATTAAATTAAGATAGCAGTCTTCCTTCTTCACATTAGTGACACAATGGGTGGCAGATAGGGGAGTGAATAATGGAAAACTAGACTTCAGAACTAGCATAGATAAGTAAATAGTCCATTAAAAGATAAAGACATCTCATCTAACTCAATAGGAAAAAGGTAGCATGAAAATAGTTGTCTCAGAGATGATGATTCATGTTCCAATAGAGCAATGGGCATTCTATGCTCCAGTCATCCTGAGACATTGCAAGACTTCAAGACCAGTAACTATGTTCAAAACCTTCCCTCCCTTTACTTTGCTAAAACCTTCTCTAGTGTTTCAAATGCCTTCTCCCTCTTTTTGTTTCCAGGAGAGTTTCTTTCATTCTTTCTAAATTGCATTTCTGAGACATGGCTGAAACAGGCTTCCTCTGGCACTTTCTAATCCAGTTAGCCCCTTTTCTCTTCCATTTCACTTTTCTTTGGTGACCAGCAAGTTCACATGCTCGCTCGCTCTTTACCAGCTGATCTGTCACTTTGCCCTCATAAGTTCCAGAACTATACTAATCCTCTATATATTTCCTCTGCTCTTTCTCAGCTTTTTGTTTTTGTCTGGACAGATATAAAACCTTTTGATCTGGACAATAGCATCAGTTTACTTACCCCTCACCATATCTCAACTTACCCTCTGGTCAAGAACTGCTTTTCTATATTCTTCCTAACTCTTTTCTATTCAGCAGGGTATCATGCACCATTTATGCACTTTCATATATTTGGTGGGAGATGAGTGGAATTATGCACAGCTAATTGAGATCTGGAACATCACAGACTTGGAATAATTACTAAGGTCAAAGATGAAAATGCAAAGGAGGGCTTAATGCTGAACATAAAGAAAAAAAACAAAAATAATGAAGAAATTAAAATAGTTAATAGTTACCTAGGGTCAAACATTGATCAGAACAGAGACTGCAGTCAAGAAATCAAAAGAAGACTAGGAACTGGAAGGGCAACTATGAAAGAACTAGATAAGATCCTAAAGAGTAAAAGTACACAGCTGAGCACTAAAGTCAGAATCATCCAAGCCATTGTATTCTCCATCACCACATATGGATGTGAGAGGTGGACAGTGATAAAAGCAGATAAGAAAAAAATCAACTCATTTGAGATGTGGTCCCGGGGAAGAGTTCTGAGGATACCATGGACAGCCAAAAAGACAAACAAATGGGTCCTTCAACAGATGAAAGTAGAACTCTCCCTGGAAGCTAAGATGATGAAACTAAGGCTGTCATACTTTGGCCACATCATGAGAAGGCATTACAAGACAATAATGCCTGGAAAGGCGGAGGACAATAGAAAGAGAGAAAGAGAACATGCCAGATGGCTAGACTCAATTAAAGAGGTATGACTCTACAATACTTAAGCAGAGCAGTGGAGGATACAGAAGCTTGGAGATGTCTCAACCACGGGGTCAACATGAGTAAGGGCTGACTCAAGGGCAGTTAACAACAACAACAACAAAGTTGAGACAATAATAATACATAGGTAGGCTGTTTTCTGGTTACATATTAATTTCACTGTATTGGTTTATTCACATATACAGTATTAATTGATTTATTGAGTATCGCTTTTGTAGTCCATTTTTTTTGTTAAAGTGTGGATGTTTTTATTAATTTCATTTGGCGTTTTAGTGTCTAAGAGCAGACACAAACCACAGCTTCACATGTTATTAAGGATCCCACTGTCTGAGTTTGGAAGAGAACTGCTTGCCTTGAGAGGGACTTGGAATGTTTACCCACCAATTTATGTTAACACTTCTGTCTCAGGGTGAGAAGGAAACATAGACCCCCCACATGTTTATCCTGCCCCTTGTGGCCACCCCAAGAATATGAAGAATCACACTTCTAGAAGCATCCAAGAAACATACATTATCTTTCCAAAAGACTTGGTCATTTGCTGGTGTTTGTCATCAAGTTGATTTCAACTGATGGTGACCCTATGAATGAGAGACTTCCAACAGCCTTAGTCATCCACTGCTGTGCTCTGATCCTGCAAACGCAGGGCTATGGATTCTTTGATTGAATCAAATTACTTATAGTGTAGTCTCCCTTTTTTCCTACTGCCTTCAACTTATTGTATTTACAGTGGATCATATCATCTCATCATATGTCCAATGTATGACACCATCAGTTTAGTCATCTTTGCTTCTAGCGAGAGTTCAGGCTTGATTTGCTCTAACTTGATTTCATATGTCCTTTAAGTAGTCCATGGTATCTGCTGAACTCTTCTCCATTTCAAACAATTAGTTGATTTTCTTCCTCTCAGCTTTCTTCCCTGTCCAGCTTTCACAAACATACATAGAATCTGGAACTACTATTGCCTAGATATTTCTGACTGTGGTATTTCATGATATATCTTACCACTTCACTATCTTAAATAGTTCCTTCATGGCTGCCTTTGAAAGGACCTGTACACATGGGCCAAAAAGCCAGTGTCCCCCCTGACTTCACATTGTCCTGTATGGACAATCCAGATCAATAACCCTGGGCTGAGATTGGCCAGTCTGGAGACTCATCCAGCAGACCCAGACTGAGCCTAGCCCAAAGGGCCTTATTATGGGGCAAAAAGACCGAATATTTGCTGCAGGTATTCTTGAAGACTCCTCAGCCACAGCTGAAACACCATATGGTCCCATGTACACAGCTGCCATCACATCTTCCCTGAAGGCCCCAATGTGGCCTGTGATGTGGGATGCAGGTGCCTGGCTGTGTGGGTGTAGCTATGTGCCCATGACAGGAGCCTTTAGGGAAGATGCAATGGTAGCAGCAGGTAAATGGCTCAATGGTGCAGCTGTGGGCAGGGATGTAAACACCCACCTATTGCCACAATGGACCAGGAACTGACCTGGGACAGAACTAGGGCAGGATACCACAGTCTTGGCCCAAGGTATCCTGCCTGTCTGCTCTGGCACCTAGTCTTCTTCTATTTTCTTGACTATGGTCTCCATTTTGGTTAATGGGTGAGCCAAGATATGGAAACTCCTTATTAAATTCACCATACCTTTTACAAGTGAAAAATGGGGTGGGATAGAGGCTCAAACGATTTTCTGTTCAGAGAAGCGTTCCCAGACATTGCGTGATTGTCACTTGCTATCTGATGTTCTTTTTGTTGCCTGTTTTATTGAACCACTTCCTGTATTGCTATGTGTTTTATTTGTATTATCCTATCATTTCTTAGATTGCACGCCATAGGCAGGTTTATTCTTTTATATTTGTTGTTTTTATGTACAGCACTGTGCAAATCTACAGCGCTATATAAATAATAATAATAATAATAATAATAATAATAATAATAATAATAAAACGGCATATATTTTCAAGAGAGCTCATGCTGCTCATGGTGAGTTTCAGAGTGGCACATATGACTCCTGCACCACTGAAGCTGCCACTCCTGATGTGTATGTAGAGCCATTCAGTCCTATTCTGACTGAAAAATAAAGAATCTGATAAAGAAGAGAAGTTGCCCATCCACAGTTAACAGCTAGGTAGAAAACTGAGCAATTACACTGATGACCTGGAGACAGTCTTCCCTACAAACGTGAGTTGTATTACAG
>NC_056522.1:55010348-55029395 GCF_019175285.1 Sceloporus undulatus
TATTATTATTATTATTATTATTATTATTATTATTATTATTATTATTATTATTTTAATAATAGTAATTATTTCTAAATGTGCATTTATATCTAAATTAGCGCAGGTCCTCTGTTTTAGCAATGCACAAATGGTCGTCCTTTGGGGAGGGGGAAGCTAACTATTCTATTTTAACATCTTTTAGTTTTCTGGTCATTAGTCATCTAATAAAGAGAGAACTAAACCAGCCCTTGAAATGTAAAATCAGGAGTCAAGGTTCTACACATCCTGTTTTGAATAAAATCTCAATTTCTTGGAAGGTGAGATCTGAACTCTGTTTTTGTGAGTTGAGGAAGAAAACAAGTGTGCTTGTTGACCAGCAGGAGAGGCATAAATTGTGCAGAACAACCAGAAGTGGCTCAAGCATGACCAGCACAAAGAACTAGCAGAATGTTAGCAGCATATATGACACAATAATGGAGCAGAAGAGCAACCCAGTCAGTCTGGATCCCGATCTGAATGGCCAAGGAGGAGGGTCTGTCTTCTTGGCTCTCTGCTTTTCATTTCTGCTGTTCTTTACTCATCATCACTAAGCCCTGACAGCTCCTTTTTCCAGACCCACCATCCGGCTGTGCTCCTGATGTCGTTTCAAGGGCTGGCCATTGGAGGCTGAAACTAACTAGCTTGGCTTGTTTTTTTCCTTTCTCTGTGTTATAAAGGCTTGGCTCAGAAGAACTCATTTGTATGTCATAATGATGCATTCAAATCCCACAAGCCTATGCTGTTCACAGTTCAAATCCCAAATTAGAAAATAAAAATATGTGCCTTGCATGTAGGGACCTTTTGTCTTCACTATTGCTTGCTTTCTCTGCGAAGGTGTCCCCACAGTTTGCTAATGCCACATTTGAAGCATACAACCTGCCAGGAAGAGACATTCTGAAACAATCAGGGACATGCATCTGTGTCTCTATGAATTCATGGGCTCTGAGTCATCAGTGGAGAATTGGACTCATTTGGAGGAAAGGGAAACATCCCCGATCAAGAATCACAATCATTTCCCCCCCTTGAAACAATAATAAGGCCAACAACATTTACAATGCTTAGTTAGAAAACTCTCAGATTCATAGCCCAGGCCAGCCCAGGCCAACCCAGCCCTTTTTCTGCCCTTCTTTTATCCCCCTGTAATCCTTACCTTTTGCCTTGGGTCCAGCTAATTTTTCTTTTTAATCTAATGGATACAAGTGGTATGTGAGTTACAGAAAATGGCTCTCAGATTGAGCATGATGTCTGGAAGGACCGGGTCCAAAAGGCAGATTAATCCAAGTAACAGATAGTTACTGCTGTTTGTATAACTCACTTTCTAATGCTACTGTTGTGATACTGGTTTTGTGGAATAGATAGGCTTGACCTAAACAGACATCTTAAGCCACCTGCAAAAAAGAGGATCAGTCAAGAAGGGTGGAAGAACTGCTCCACTGGAGGAAAAAAGCTTAGGTGAAGGAGCAGCATGTCTGCCATGGAAGCTTCAGTATACCTTTGATGTTTCTGCTGGCTGTAGCGTCCCAAACAAGTGGTGGACACACAGGATCTAAAGCTTGGAAATGACAGAGAGGTAGCATGATAGCTATCTTTAAATATCTGAAGGATTAGCATGTAGAAGATAGAGCAAACTTATTTTCTATTCCAGAAGCTAGAATGCAAACCAATGGATTCAAGTTAGAAGAAAACAGATTTCACCTAAACATTAGAAGAACATATTGATTGGAAGAACTGTTCAACAGTGGGCAGTGGGCTCTCCTTCTTTGGAAGTCTTTACCCAGAGGTTAGATGGTCCTCTTTCAGGAGTGCTTTATTTGTGTGTTCCTGCATGGCAGGGAATTGGTCCAAATGGCCAGGGACGTAGCCAAGGGGGGGTTCTGGGGTCCGGACCCCCCTTCATTAGAAAAATGAATGGTGCGTGCTGCTGCGCCCAAGCCCAAGCCCCATTATAATGGTGGCCCTTAGTCTGGACCCCCCGCTTCCTAAAATCCTGGCTACGTCCCTGAAATGGCCTTTGTGGTCCTTTTTAGCTCCAAAATTCTATGATTCTGTTACTGTCATTGCCTCAGTCAATTTCCACATCCATTGCTATGCAATCAGATGGAAAGGAGAACCAAATTGCACCTGCTTAATGAGAGTTAAGTATGATACATGTCTTTGATGGTTCAAGAAAACAGGAAATGGAGACTGCAAACCAAGAGGCACATCATAGCCCAAATGCAGTGTGGACGGCAGTGGAAACCTGAGGCTCGGGGATAGCCCATCCCATGTCTTGTAGGCAATTTTCCTTGCAGGATATCCATGCTGTTTCAGATGAATCTCTGCAGCAATTGACGGGGAGTATTTCAATCAGAAATCCATCTCCTTTAAGGACTGCTTTTGGGGGTGAGCTGGAAAAGCAACCTGCAATCTGCTTCCTGAGGTGGAACAATAATGGAATCAGCCTGGGCCAAGGAAGCCTGTTGGAGAAAGAGTAAGTGAATCCCTCAAACATAGCCTGGAGCTAGGGAAACAACAGTATAGCCTATTGAAGATCCAGACAACTCTACTCAAAGGCTCTCTATAATAATAACAACTCTGCCTCCCACTCCAGTCTCCCCTGACAATCAGCTAGTGAAGAAACATTATCTTATCCATGAACTGGATACTAAACTACAGTGAAAAATGCCTGCTGAACTCCATATACTTGTGTCTGTGTATATTATTTTGCTCCACACTGACTGACTAGTTTGGTAGAGAATGCTACAGCACTGAAATAGTATCCTGAGGGAATCAAAAGCACATACACTAGCTTCCTTGTCTGTGTGTGCATTGATCAGATATGATTACAATAAATCCTCAGAGATGCTTTAATGATTCCAAAGAAATATGTTTCATGCACACAACCTCTTCCTAAGATAGCTCCAGTAACAAAAATATAAGCCTGCACAACATGTGTGACACATCTGGCAAAGTGCATACATTGTGGTCTGCTGCATGTTGAACAGTCCTGTTCTGTCCCCTCTCCCCAGTTTTGAATTCCCAGCAGCATGCCATACATGTCAACTGGGCAACATTATTCTTGGTAAGTCAAATTATAGAACCTCAACTTTAAAGGTTGCTGAAGGTTTTATAACATGAACTCCACCAGTGTGATGTGTAACATACTGGAGCTGAAGAGCTGGGTTTATATCCATGAAATCTCATACAAAAATCAAAACAAGTTAGTTCTAAAATTGGTGCTATATTCATCCCCTCCCCTTTCCCCCTTCTTCCTTTTTATGAATTCTGCCCGAAGGCCAGTGTTGGGCTGGGGCATGGCTGATCAAAGTGCCTACTGAACTATAGCAAGGTAACCTTGAACACACACACACACACACCACACACACACACACACCCCTCAGAGATTGAGAGGATAAAGTGAAGAATGCTTTACACATTGTTTTTTTTTAGTGTACTGGCAGTGTGGGGGATGTACTGAATTTTTTAAAAGGATCAGTATAATATATAACTTTGAGGAAACAGGAATCACCACAACTGAATTTGTATTGCTTCAGATTCTCTGATTTTCACATTTTGAAAACTTGATGAATGGCTTTCAGGTAATAATGCATATTTTGAGATAGGTACTGCATAATCAACCTGAAACCAAAAGAACTATCCAGGGACATAGTCAAGAAAGGGGCACTACCAACCATATTGCAAACATACAGTGCACAAGAGACTTCCAGAAGAAAATCAGCATGTGCTTTAGAGACTACAGAAAAGTCTTTGATTGCATAGATCATGAAAAGCTTTGGAATGCTTTTAAAGAAGTAGATGTGACAATACATTTGATAATCCTGATGAGGAATCTGTACTTAGGACAAGAGGCTAGCGTTAGAACAGAATATGGAGAAAAAGAATGGTTCCCAATTGGCAAAGGGGTCTTAAAAGCAGAAAATATTGTATGATGAACAGATTTAGAATCAGAAGAAGGAGGAGTGAAGATAGGAGGAAGGAACATCAACAATCTAAGATATGCAGATGGCACCATACTACAAGCAAAAAACATCAGAGACTTGGAACAATTAATAAGGAAAGTTGAAGAAGAAAGTGCAAAGGCAAGATTACTGCTCAACATTTTTTTAAAAAAATGACCATGGTGGATCTATATAAATTCAACCTAGATAATGAAGAAATTGAAAGAGTTAAAGATTTCCTGAATCTTGGATCAAATATTGATCAGAACAGAAAATGCAGTCAAGAAATCAGAAGACTAGGAATGGGAAGCACAGCTATGAAAGAACTAGACAAAATCCTAAAGTGTGAAGATATTCAACTGAACACTGAAGTGCAGATAGTGCAAGCCATTGTATTACCCATCACTATGTATGGATGTGACAGCTGGACAGCAAAGAAAGTGGACAGGAAGAAAATAAACTCATTTGAGATCTGGTACTGAAAAAGAATGCTGAGGATACAATGGACAGCCAAAATGACAAGCAAATGGATCCTAGAAAGATCAAGATTTAACTCTCCCTGGAAGCCAAGATGATCAAACCGAGGCTGTCACACTTTGGCCATGAGAAGGCATGAGTCATTAGAAGATACAATAATGCTAGGAAAGGTAGAAGTAGTAGAAAGAGAATTAGACCACATGCCACATGGCTAGACAATCAGAGAGGTCACAGGCCTGAATCTACACCACCACCACCACCACAACAACAACTACAACAATAATAATAATAGGATTTATTTATATGCCGCCCAATCACTGGGAATCTGGGTGGCTTACAACAGAGGGGATAATAGATGGTTCCCTGCCCTCAGGCTTACAATCTAAAAAGACACGATACAAAAAGAGAAGGGAATGGTGAGTGGGGGAGGGGATCAGGTCCAGCATTCTTCTCTCTCTGAGGCCTGGACCAAGGCAGATGGACTGGAGGGAGGGCTCTTCTTCTTCAGATTAGCCCTGGTGGAGCTGGGCCTGCCTGGTCAACTCCCTCGCAGGCCAGAAGATGACAGTTATGGAGGGAGGAGTCTCTTCTTCCAGGCTAGCCCTAGTGGAGCTGGGCCTGCCTGGTCAACTCCCTCATAGGCTGGAAGATGACAGTTATGGAGGGAGGAGACTCTTCCTTCAGGCTAGCCCTGATGGAACTGGGCCTGCCTGGTCACTCCCTTGCAGGCCGGAAGATGACAGTTATGGAGGGAGGAATCTCTTCCTTCAAGCTAGCCCTGATGGAGCTGGGCCTGCCTGGTCACTCCCTCGCAGGCTGGAGGATGACAGTTATGGAGGGAGGAGTCTCTTCTTCAGGCTAGCTTCAACATAACTCAAGCAGAGCAATGGAGAATAGAGGGTCTTGGAGATGTCTCATCCACAGGGTCACCATGAGACATGGTTTATTCGAGAGCAGTTAACACAGACACACATGCTGGTTTTTGTTCCTTTTTCTTTAGTTTGTCTTCCTTATTAGATTTGCTGGTGGAACATTATGATCTGGATGGTGGCAGAAGTCTTTGCTGGATGTATTGATCTTGGGGCAGGGTTTCTCTCTGATCTTCTTGCATCTTATTAGTCTATAAAGGATCTCTACTGTCCAAAAATCAAGCATTGAAACTAATCCCAAGGTATCCTAGGCTCTATATTTTATGGACACAAAGCACCATGTAATTTGATATCCAAACAAGCAACAGCAGGTGCCTGTCATTTCCTGAGCATTGTTGAACTCCCCAAAAACCTTCTAACAGTAAAGAACAAAATCTGACAGTGTGGGTTCTGTTTTGAATTTAGTGTTTTCTTTGGTTTGTTCCAAATCCCAGTCAATTCTTTGGAAGGGATCCCCCTATAAAGAAAGGGAGCAGGGTCCATCTATTCCAAGGATGGGAATTGTGTGGCCCTCTGAATGTTGTTGAACAGCAGCTCCCAGCCCAAGTTACATAACCATTAACATTTCAGAGATGAAAACTGGGACACATATGGCCAAGATGTCAAATGTTATTAATGAAGAACATACAAGCTTGAAAATGCTAAAGAAGTTTGCTTTTGTCTGAACCTACTAGCAAGGGCAAGATTTCACCCCTTCCTCTTCTCTCCCCACTGCTGACTGAGTGTAAGTCCTTTGCACCACTAACTGAAGTAAGCTGAGAAAAGTGGAAGGAAGTGGAAAGAGAAGAGAGCAACTAAGGCATTTTAAAAACAGATAGAAAAGTGCAGTGACAGAGAATTAATCAGGACTGCCATGCCAAAGTAGAACATTGGGAAAGTATGAAGCTAGCACCATCCATGATGAGGAATGCTGCAAACTGCAACTCAACAACATCAGGAGGGCTACACAATTCCCACTCCTGTTATATAATGCTATTGCCAACCACAGAAACATTGCAAACTTTTGTTTTGTTTTGGCCAAGGTGTTGGTGTTAGCTTTCTGTATCACCACCGCCGCCCCCCTCCCACCACCCAAAGATTTCAAAGACAGTTTCTAGTTCTCCTCTGTTTGTGCAGCAGCAAATTGCAGCAGGCACAGCAGTGTGCTTAGCCTGGTAAATAATGCATACAGTCCTTGCCATGAAGCAGACAGACTAAGGCAGGTAGTGTATCAAAGAGTAATATTGTACTGTAAATTGTGGCGTAATAGCAGTAATCTAGTGCCCTGTGGGCAATCGGAGATTCAGAAAATATCATAGACGTATGATCTGTGCTGACTGGCAAGGTGACTGGAGATATAATGCAGAACATGACCTTTGGATTGTCTCCAACCTAAGTGAAGCCATAAAAATGCACAGCACTGTCATATAGCAAATGAGATACACAGACTGTTTTTTTTAACTAGCATACCTGTGTCATCAGAGCAAGAAAGAGAATTCACACTGTCTGCAATGCCCATTATACAGTGGACCCTTGTTATCCGCTGGAGTTTGGTTCCAAGAACCCCCGTGAATAACAAAATCCGTGTATGCTCAAGTCCCATTAAATACAATGGCATAGCAAAATGGTGTCCCTCATATAAAATGGAAAAATCAAGGTTTGATACTTGAAATTTATACTTTTTTGGAATATTTTCAAGCTCTCGATGCTTGAATCCATGTAGAACAAACCTGCGTATAAGGAGGGCCAACTGTATTGTATATCCATTCTCTGTCACCATATTGATCTAGTAATGCCCAATAATTTATTGTGGTAAGTGCACAAAAGGTAATAGAATAAGAATTGGGCAAGCATCAAGTTAGTCTGACATTGGCTGGGGCTGGGATGATTAGGAGTTTTGGCCTAGTTTATTTAATATTACTTCCATGCTCCACTGCGAAGGGCTCTGGCGGGGTGATGGCTGGGGGATTTTCTCAGTTAATTTCACAAACAGGCTGATGGATAATGATATGTTGGTGAGATAGGGGAAGAGATTTTAGCCTGTTAAGCCTTCAGAGACTAGAGGGTATTAACATTCCTTGTCAGGTTCCCATTTTCGAGCTGTGTTGTCACTGCTGATCATTCTGCTTGTAGTCATCCTGAGCAAGAGAAAATGATATCAGGAGAAATATGCTATTTTCAGACTCCCTACTAAGTTCTTGATCAGAGGCAGCTGGAAGCATTGAGCCAAGCCTTCCCAAGGAGCTCAGCAAAGACCTGGAAGGATGTAATCACTCGTTCCTGTTTAGAAAACACAAAACTACCCAGGATTGCCAAAAAAGCTCTCACTTTGCATTTGCAGAGGTCTTGACATGTAGGAGCAATGCCCACCTTGGTTCTCTTTGTACCTCCGCTGCCCTTGTGTATACTTCTCAAATCACACCTCAGGTTCATTTCACAGAAAGAGCAGACACGGTAGCAAACCCCTTCCTAGAGTGTATCATTTAAATTGCGGATACAGGATCACATAGCTTCATGATTGCTAATGGGGAGAAATCCCTGCACATACAACACTAACATATCAAGAATGAATGTAGGCTCTTAATTTTCCCTGAGATCTAGTTTTATGAGTGCAGGAACAACAAAACAATAATACATTCATGTAATATGTCACCTCCCATCTAAAATGGTACAGGCCAGGAAGAAATTTTACTACCTCACCTATTGCTCTTGTGGACTCTGAAGAAAGCTGAGATGGAGAGAAGGAACCAATCACTCAGATGTTTTGTATAACATAGACAAGAGTTTGATATGCTCGACTGGATACACTGAATCAATATTGCACCAGATAAGGATGTTTATTAGGGATAATGCTGTGCTGTTTCTCATTTACATAAATCTTGAAGTAGTTTACCAGAAAAATCAAATACTATTATTGCATACTTTTTTTTAGGAAAAGGAAGGTGAAAGCTTGGCCTTAAGCACAGTGAACCCATGAGAGGTCTCTCTCTCTCAACGCCATTCTATAGGGAACTCTTCCTTTTGCTCAGATAGCACTATACATGCACCGAATGGAAGCATTAGGTTTGGGGAGCATGAGTTTCACAGATTTGTATTGTGATGTGCCTGTCGTAGGGTTTTCTTGCTAAGATTTGCTCAGAGGAGGTTTGCTACTGGGTTCCTCTTAGGCTGAGAGGTCTAAATTGACCAAGGCCCATGGCTAAGTGGGGATTTGAACCCTAGCCTCCCAGATTTCATGTCCAACACTCAAACCACTACACCATACTGGCAAAGATAAAACAATATAAAAGTATATAATTTAAGAGACCTGGGGAAATAAAAACTTTTTCTGTTCAGTTCTGGAGGAATATGGTTTTAAATGTTAGATGCCAGCAGATCTCTCATAAGGGGGACACTCCACTAATCACCCAGCCTTTTATCTGAAGTGTGTGTCAGATAGGTGACTTTTCCCCTTCTTCTGTGGAAGTGCAGTCTTCTATCAATACACCGACAATAAGGATATGACTACCAATAAACATATGGCTGGCCTCTTTTTAGCCCTTCTGGTTTCATAATTGCCATTTTAAAAATATTACATATATATTGGGAACTGTTTTGAGAGATGTAATAAGAAGGCCAGTTTGGGATAGTGGTTTCAGTGTTGGACTAGACTCTCTCCACCAGGTTTCAAATGCCCATTCAGCTATGGAAACCCACTGGGCGATCTTAGACAAGTCTCACTCTCTTAGAGGAAGGCAGGTAGTCACGCTCCTGAATAAATCTTGTTAAAAAAAACCCAATAATAGGGTCACCATAAGGGGAGGGGGGGTCAACCTGAAGGGACATATAAGGTGAGACACCCTTATCCAAAAGAAGGCTAGTAAGAATCTCTTCATCCACTCTGAACTGTATTCAAACCAGGCTCTGTAGCACTTCAGGAGTGCAACCAGACTAGTTCTAGTAGTGTAGGTTAGTGTTCTCTTTTTTTTGGTCTATTCATTTTGATGCCTGCATATTAGGTCTCCATGTTGTTGTAAGATTTAGTATATCATGTATATATTGCATTCTTTTGGGATTTTAAAATATTTCTTGCTCTTTCCCTCCACTTTTATGTGTGATGCATTTTGCCAAACTATTTACTTGGAGCTAATTTGGGTGTTGCTGATTATGATAAAGCTGCATATTAATTCACAAACATGTTGCTTTAGCAATGACATTTTTCTTCCAGTTTCTCTTTCTCATTAAAAACATCCTGAAGTGTCATACTGGAGAAAAAGGATGTTTGTAGATGTGAAGCTGCTACTCAATTGTCATAAAGGATCCAGATCTCTTTCTCCTGACAAGGACATCTAAAATGACTATCAAATGTCCACAGACATGTTTGAGTCCTAGCATGAAGCCGGGTCATATTTCTTCAATATATTTTTTTTTCCAGGCTGCCACATACCTTTTAGAAGGCGTTGAATTTCAGTCCTCACCACAGATTCCAAACACGCAAGAGACAAAACCTCATCAAAATGAGAAGTGTGTGTTGACAAGCATGATGAGCTTCAGCCCTGGCTGTGGAAACACATCTTAAAAGAATTGCTCACTTTGTGGAAACAGGCAGCCTTGTGGTGGGTGTACTGATTAATTTAATTCTAATTAATTCTGTAATCTCAAGCTGTTCTTGAAATCTGTGCATAGCTGTCAAGGTGGAAGCATAGAAGGTGACACAGAGACAAACCAAAGACTGGGTTCATGGCTTTCTGTACATTTGTCTTACCTGAGGGGTGGATATGGGAGAATATCAACAGCAGAGCCAGCCTGCAGGGCTCTGATAGCATTTTTGGCCATTCCCATACTTGCTAAATAACACTGAGGCTGTATTGCCCTAGGCTAGCCATATTGGGAATGTGCCTGTATTTAAAATTAATGCCTCCTGGGGCTTAATCAGGAGTAATCAGATGCCCAGGGTCTGCCTAAGCCATTTTGTTGTTTGAGGCAGAGTATCAAATTGTGCATTCCCAATCAGAGCATGGAAACGTTATTTTGGGAAGCAAGTAGTGACAGTTATGGATCCTAGTTGCAATTGTAATTGCAGTTTTAAAAAGTAATTATTTGCATTCCTCTTTTTCCAAGGTACATAAAATAGTTGATCTTATTTGCTTTATAAACAGAAATACTGTAAGCTGCTGACTTATGGTAGAAATACACTCTTCTCCCATCTACCCTGTTCTCATGCATTTTAGAGCACAAGGGTGCAGCACAAGGCACAGCATTCACCAGTGCTTGAACCGTGTGATATTCCTTCTCCACCATTTACGGAGGCCATACCCCACAACTATAAAGTAAGTGAAAAATATGTTGTACTGTAAAAGGAATTAATTTGTCACTCAGTAAGTTACAATTGTAATGCAATATAATTATGTTTTTGCTATTAAGGAAGGATTTAATTGAACACCATGCTCTTAAGTTTATCAGATGTCATTTCCAGCCTGATCTGGGCATGGGCTGGGATCAGCATGGAATGGGATGGAATGAAATGGGTGTTATCACATGAATTTTGCCACCAATGCTGCTGGGAGTCTCCAAGCCATTCACCAGCTGTGCTTTGGTCACCACTTTTGAATCATAGAATCATAGAGTTGGAAGAGACCGCACGGGCCATCCAGTCCAACCCCCTGCCATGCAGGAAATCCAAATCAAAGCATCCCCAATAGATGGCCATCCAGCCTCTGCTTAAAGACCTCCAAGGAAGGAGACTCCACTACACTCCGAGGGAGTTTGTTCCACTGTCGAACAGCCCTTACTGTCAGGAAGTTCCTCCAAATGTTCAGGTGGAATCTCTTTTCCTGTAGCTTGCATCCATTGTTCTGGGTCCTGTTCTCTGGAGCAGCAGAAAACAAGCTTGCTCCCTCCTCAATATGACATCCTTTCAAATATTTAAACAGGGCTATCATATCA
The DNA here is from genome assembly GCF_019175285.1 of Sceloporus undulatus. Lineage (NCBI taxonomy): Eukaryota > Metazoa > Chordata > Lepidosauria > Squamata > Phrynosomatidae > Sceloporus > Sceloporus undulatus. The sequence goes on from NC_056522.1 coordinate 55,021,615, forward strand.
CCTCTTAACCTTCTCTTCTCCAGGCTAAACATCCCCAGCTCCCTGAGTTGTTCCTCATAGGGCAAGGTTTTCAGACCTTTCACCATTTTAGTCGCCTTGCTCTGGACACTCTCCAGTTTCTCAATGTCCTTTTTGAATTGTGGTGCACAGAACTGGACACAGTATTCCAGGTGGGGCCTGACCAGAGCAGAATACAGTGGCACTATTACTTTTCTTGATCTAGACACTATACTTTTATTGATGCAGCCTAAAATTGCATTGGTCTTTTTAGCTGCCGCATCGCACTGTTGACTCATGTTCAACTTGTGGTCTACTTGGACTCCCAGATCCCTTTCATATGTAGTTTCATTCAGCCAGGTTTCCCCATCCTATATCTGTGCTTTTTATTTTTCTGCCCTGAGTGCAGTACCTTACATTTCTCTGTGTTGAATTTCATTTTGTTAGCTTTGGCCCAGCTTTCTAGTCTATTCAGATCATTTTGAATGTTGATCCTATCCTCTGGAGTATTAGCTATTCCTCCTAATTTGGTGTCATCTGCAAATTTGATAAGTATGCTCCCAATTCTGTCATCCAGGTCATTGATAAAGATGTTGAATAACACTGGGCCCAGGACAGAGCCCTGTGGGACTCCACTGGTCACTTCCCTCCAGGATGAAAAGGAGCCATTGTTGTGCACCCTTTGGGTTCGGCCGGTCAACCAATTACAGATCCATGTAACAGATACGTCATCTAGCCCACATTTCACAAGCTTGTTTGCAAGAATGTCATGGGAAACCTTGTCAAAGGCCTTACTGAAATCAAGATATACTATATCCACAGCATTCCCTTCATCTACCAAGTTGGTAATTTTATCAAAGAAAGAGATCAGATTTGTCTGGCATGACTTGTTACTCTGAAACCCATGTTGACTTTTTGTGATTATGGCATTGCCTTCTAGATGTTCACAGACTCTCTGTTTAATGATCTGCTCTAGAATCTTTCCTGGTATTGATGTCAGACTAACTGGACAATAATGGAAAGCTTCCATTCTTCAAAATCGGCAGCCATAGTACAGCTGGGGAAAGGCTTAGGAACATCTTGGGGACTCCCAGCAGCAAAATCCATGTGATAACACCCATTCTCCCCCATTCCATCCCGTTCCATTGTGATCCCAGCTGGTTCCCTGGATCGTGCTGGAAATGACATTTGATAAACTTATCTGTCTCAGAAAAATTTCGTAACGATCTTATCTGATCCCCAGATGACATCCCAATTGTTGTGCATGTTGCCTCTCCGCATTAAAAAAAACTACCCTCTTGCATTGTTCCAGTACCTAGGCATTATTATTCCACAATCAGCTAAAACTGACTGAAAACTAAAATGGTGCTCCCAAGTAATGCTATTATATCTTTATAGTAGCTTGTTCATTTTATGCTTATTTATTTTTTAAAAATGCTATGGGTCAAATTGGAGTCTGTTGAATGTTTAAAAACAAAACCATGTTGGGATGCTCCTGCTTCACTGGAATAATGAGACTATTGCTGTACATATAAAAAGAAGAGACTTTCTATAGGGGAAGGGTACCCATAGCAGGGAATCAATAGCATTACAACTAAAAAACTGAGGGAAAGGCATGCTAAAAGGTAGTCGCTTTGGGTCCCAATTTTGGGAGAAAAGTGGGATACAAATGAATATACGTAATGAATAAAATCCAAAAGTAGAGCATTAACAGCAGAGTCTGGGAAAGGTTTGTTTGTTTGTTTGTTTGTTTGTTTGTTTTAATTTAACTCTCATCTCCCAAACAACATAGTCAATACCATACTAGCTAAAGGATTCTGGGAACTATAGTCTAAAAATTATCATTTCCAGCCTCTGACCAGCAACCTAATACTATTTCATAGACCATTCTTTTTGCTAAGTGCCCCAACACTGGTTTGCCAGTCCAGATTAAACAGACTGGTACTGAAATTCTGCCTGACATCAGAAGGAAAAAATGTCTCAAAACCAGTCCTTAAAAAACAAAAGAAGATAGCAGAGCAAAACAACAAACTTTGGAATACAACAGCTTGGTACTGATGTTGCCTAAATTCTTCATAATAACTGAGTTTGGACATTATTTCTGTTCTGAAAAGGAAAGCCTATTGTGGAAGCATCCCTGGACTATTTGCTATTTGTAATTGTGATTGTTCTTCTAAATGCCTTCTGTTTCATACACTAAGCTTTGATTCCACAAGATCATGGAAAATATTTTAGGTACCAAGTGTTATCCAGAGGTCTGGCCTTCTGCACCCCTCCTCTCTTCTAACATCTAATTGATAACAAAAGGGATGTTTTTGGCAGGTAGCCAAGAGGGCTCTTCCAGTGCAGGAAACTAGCCATGACATATGGCTATACTATTATTTCTGTGGTCATATTTGGAGAGCCTGGTGGCTCAGCATGAAGAAAGCCAGCACACTTAGCCAAAGATAGATCAATCAATATCAGAATCTATATAATCTTCACTGATAGGTGTGATGGTGGGTGATAGACCTGGTGCTTACACATGAACAGAAGTCCAAGAGTACCTCCCGCTCAGAGAGAGATTCTTTGTCCAGGGCCATTCACAGCGATTGCCTAGCCATTTACAAACTTCCAGGTCTAGGCTTCACCATAATCCCCAAACTGCCTTGGGATACATTTTGCCCTATAATTATACCTTCTGAGGCACTACCAATTTTTGGTCTTGTTTGAGTTCAGACAGTATCTCACCTGACTCCTCAGCAACTGCTGGCCAACTCAGATCCACAGGTAGCATGCTGATGAGCCACTTTCTTCTTATAGAACCCACCAACTGGAACCTCTGCTTCTGGTATCAGGAACAGTATCACCTTCTGCAATCCTGAAAATCACTATCTGCTACCACATTTTACATTGTTAGTTCTTGTATATGTGTGTGAGTGTGTTTTTGTGTGAAAGTTGAGTTCCCTTTGCTGTTATATTACATTTTGCATGTATACTATATATACTACATATATAACTACATTTTGGACTGTGCGTTCTGGAGTTCTGTTTCTCAAAACCAGTATGCACAGGTTTGATCCCTGCTTTTAGTTGCCCAAAGCCCTCTCAGCAGATTTACATGAGCTAATAATATTCCCCCTATTAAATATTGGTTGTGGGTGCCCCCCCTGGGATCCTGGCATTTTAGGTAACACAAGGACTATAGAAATTGGCCCTACATCTGCTGCTGCCCACATCTCTTCTTACACATCTCTTTATATAGCTCCCAATATAGCTGTATTAAAATTCTTGCCGTTGGGAGCCTGTTGCCAACACTGAGAGGTTATTTAGCCATTTTTTCATGTTGTACATCTATACATTTTTAAATACAGGCTTTGAGGCCCTTGCATGTCCCAAGACTGAGAGCTATTAATCAAGGATCGTAATGAAAAGTGACAGGTATTCCACAGCAAACAAAAAGCCCTGTAACAATCACAAAACTTTCACCATCCTTGTTTATTTATTGGTACATCACTAAAAACATGAACAACAATGAAAAACAAACTTCTAACACAGAAGCCATGTTATCCTCAGGCAAAAGGTATCCTTCACAGGATTAATTCCATTTTAGAACTAATCTTTGGAAGTGTCAGAATAGGCATGAGCGTAATGTATGATAATTCCTAAAGAGGCAGTGACAGAAACTGTTAATCAATTAGTACTTTGGACACATAATGAGATCACATGGACTTTTTGGAAAATATGATAATCTGGGGCAAGTGGAGGCAATAGAAAATGCCAAAGACTGACTTCCAAGTGAATTGATTCAATAAAGAAAGCCATAGTCCTGAGTCTGCAAGATCTCAGCAAGGCTTTCTGAAGACCAGGACTGTTAGATGTCTCTCATTCAATGGTGTCACTAGGGTTGTTGTCACCTGGTGCAGTAATTCATTACCACATCATACAGAATCCTTAGTTGTGTTTTTTTGTACTCACATTACTCAGAAAACACAATTCCACATGATACACCATATTGTATCACTGAAGGTAATGGTAATAGGTATGACATCAACAACTAGCAAAATTAAAATTATACTTACAATATCCTACACACACCCTAAATGTGCTTAAGGTGAAAACTGGGTAAAATGTGAAGTTTTCAAAGAAAATTTAAAATGAAAATATTTTAATTAAAAAATTTTTTTGAAATTTGAATATTTAAAAAAAATACACACACAAACCTGGAACAGCTCCTTTCTCCTCCCACTGAGCCTCACCCCCTCACCCCATCTCTTCAAAATTTCAATGAGACACAGGCGAATGCCACAGCCTGTTTCTGACAAATGGTAGATGTTTGTGGAGCAGTGGTGTCACCCCCTCTGAGGGTGTCACCTGGTGCACTCTGAATCCCCTGCACCCTGCTCGCATTCATAGGATCACTGTATGTTGGAGCTTACTTGCCAGCAAATGACAACAGCAACACAGGGGGCTCTTATTCATCAAAAACCAGGACACTGAAGGTCCCTGGTGTGCATTTTTACAGAGGTCAGCACAGGATTTCTCACTCACCATACATCAGCATACTTTTCAAAGAAATTTCTTTCTGCAGCATTGATAAATATTCCCACCTATTGAGAACCATGACAGATGGGTTGTGTTCAGACCTCTATGCATTTTAAAATTGCATTTACACTCACTAAACAAGCACAAGGAGAGGCTGAAACAAACCTGTCTTCTCTTTTTATGGCCTGCTCCCTCTCTGCATGCTGTGCTTCAAAAACCCTGTTGGGAGCCTTCGTTTGGTTCTTGCTTTGAACATGCTGAGTTCTTCTGGTATTTATTTTGTTTTAGCCTAGCTTTTGCCAGGCTGAAAAAAAAATACAGTACTACTGATTTTCGTTATTTATTAACTAGAAAGCAAGGTACAAATTTGCATCAGCTGTATACCCAGTTCTTACACTTATTTAGCAATATGTTGTTAAATGTAGCATTGTTAAATTTTTGTGATAACAAGTAACATCAGACTGGAGTGACAATCAGCAGCCATCCTCCAATGATCTCAGTACCTTATGGTGTTATCTATACTTTAATGTGTATTTTATAGGCTCCAATTTTGATTAAAAATCTTTTTTTGGAGACAGGGGAGTTTATCAAACGGGAGGAATTTCTCTTAAATTCGAATGAAAAGAAAGTGGGGCCAGAACGCATTCTTCAGCCTTCGACACTGTTGATCACTGTCTCCTAATTGACATACTCTCTGACTTTGGGTTCTCAGACTCTGTTCTCGACTGGTTTAGATCTTACTTGTCTGGCAGATCTTTTGCAGTGGTTGCAGCCGGTCAGACTTCATCTCCTGTTCCCTTATCTGTTGGAGTTTCTCAGGGCTCTGTTCTGGGTCCCCTTCTGTTTTCTCTCTACACACTGTCCTTAGGAAAACTCATCAGCTCTTTTGGTTTTTCCTACCATCTGTATGCTGATGACACCCAGCTGTATCTTTCTGCCCCTGACCTTTCTCCAAGGCTTGAACAGCAAGTCTCGTCCTGCCTCACAGCTGTCTCGCAGTGGATGCGCCATCGGCGTTTGAAGCTCAACATGTCCAAGACGGAGCTTCTTGTCTTTCCTCCTAAGCCCACCCTTCAACACTCCTTTTCTGTCTCTGTGGACAACATTTCTATTCAACCAGTCCAGCAAGCCCGCAGTCTTGGTTTTATCTTTGACTCTTCTCTGTCGTGTATCCCTCAGATCCAGACCACAGCCAAGGCCTGTAAATTCTTTTTGTACAATATTGCCAAAATCCGACCATATCTCTCCGCCTCTAATGCCAAGATCCTGGTCCATGCCCTAGTGATCTCACGACTTGATTACTGTAACGTCCTCCTGGCTGGGTTTCCTCTTTCTCACCTCCATCCTTTAATCTCCGTCTAGCATTCAGCTGCACACATTATCACTTCCACCCACCGCTCTGACCACATCTCTCCTGTGTTGGCATCCCTTCACTGACTCCCTCTCCCCTTCCACATTCAGTATAAGCTCCTGCTGTCGACATTCAAAGCCCTCCATGGACTGGCCCCTCCTCACTTATCAGACCTTCTTTCTCCTCACCTTCCCACTCGGGCCCTCCGTTCTGGTAGTCAAGGGTTCCTGTCTCAGCCCAGGATTTCCTCTGCCCCACCTCGGATTCGCCCCTTTTCACTCGCTGCCCCTCACTCCTGGAACCTTCTTCCCACACAAGCAAGAGCCATCACTTCTTTAACTAGCTTCAAAACGGAGTTGAAAACCACCCTGTTCAGAGAAGCCTTCCCAGGCATTGCATAATTGTCGCTTACTATTTGATGTTCTTTTGGTGCCTGTTTATCAAACCATTTCCTGTATTGCTATGTACTGTATATGCATTATCCTACTTGAGAGTATGAATTTTCCCTGGAAAATGATTAACCATCCATTAAGAACCCAAGCCCTCCCTCCAGTCCTTCTGCCTTGGTCCAGGCCTTGGAGGTAGAGAGGAACTGCTGGACCTCTTACCCTTTCCCGCCACCACTCCCTTCTCCTTCTGTGTTATGTCTTTTTAGATTGTAAGCCCGAGGGCAGCGAACCGTCTAACTAAAAAGATTGTATGTACAGCGCTGTGTAAATTTACAGCGCTTCATAAATAAAGGTTAATAATAATAATAATAATAATAATAACAACAACAACAACTTAAAGTCACTAGTTTAGCGCAATTACGTGAATGTGCATTGCGTTCGAACTGGCTTCCCATTGCCTGAAAATAGCATGCCATTGCCCGAATTTGTGTGTGGCAGTCTATCACGCAATAATGTGAAATCACATGATTGCGTTTGGACTGACTTCCCATTGCCCGAATTTGCGTGTAGTGGGTTATCATGCAATAACGTTAAACCTCATGATTGTGTTCAGATTGCCATTGGATTATACTTCCAATTTCCCTTGTCTGATAAACTCCAGAGTCAACTTATATTAATGTTTATGTCCATTCCATGATTATACTTTACATCCCCCCCTTTTTTTTCTATATTTGTTCTGTAAAAAATAATGCTCACTTTTGAAGTCTCAGAGCCCAGTCTTAGATTGTCAGATGTCCTGCTGAGTTCAGTTGGACTTGCTCCCAAGCCTGCATGCATAGGATCATAGCCTCAGGCTGCTTTCAGATCACCTTTCAACTGTAGTATACTTTTAGGAGATATGCCATGCTTCAAGTCATGATCTTGGTCCCAACAGATTTTTATTCCAGTGCCTTCATGTAATGCTGGGGTGAGGATGAAGAAATGGCAATTGTTTGCAAAAATATGTGGAAGAAAATGTGCCATGGTTGAATCTCCCTTCCAAAATCCAAAATATTCCAAAATCCAAAATTGTTTATATGAGTGGCTGATACTTATGGTTTATGATGGTTCAGAGTATACATGTCCAAAAACGTTTTATGCACAAAATTATTTAAAATGCTGTGTATAAAATTACCTTCAGGCTATGTGTATAAGGCGTATATGAAATATAAATGAATTTCATATTTAGATCTGGGTCCCATCTCCAAGATACTGCCTTATGTATATGCAAATGGTGTAGTGGTTTGAGCATTGGACTAGAGACCAGGGTTCTAATCATGGCTTAGCCATGTAAACCCACAATGGGCAAGTCACACTTTCTCAGCCTCAGAGGATGGCAATGGCAACTCCCCCCTAAAGAAACTTGCCAAGAAAACTCCATAATAGGGTCACCTTAGGGTCGCTATAAGTCGGAAATGAGTTGAAGGCATGCACCAACAACAACATATGCTAATATCCCATAACTGAAAAACTCCAAAATC
>NC_056522.1:55029405-55030254 GCF_019175285.1 Sceloporus undulatus
CAACACATTTGTAGTCTCAAGTATTTTGGATAAGGAAGATTCAATCTGTACTGTAAAACATACCATTCATATAACATATTTCAGAGTGCTTCATGTAACAACACATTTGTAGTCTCAAGTATTTTGGATAAGGAAGATTCAATCTGTACTGTAAAACATACCATTCATATAACATATTACACAAAGTGCTTCATGTAAGCCTGAGGCAGGGAAATGTCTAATTTTTTTAAAAAAAAGTAAGCGGCTCTGATAGCCTTTTGGTTGAAGAGCAGGGTATAAATTATCATCATCATCATCATCATTATTATTATTATTATTACCTGATTCCGCTAACCCTTGCAACAGCTTCCCCTAATCCTGGCACTTTCCTGATGAGTTTGGACTATAACTCCCATCATCCCCAGCCATCATAACTAGGTAGGGGGAGGCTGCATTGCAACAACTCTTGTAAAATAAACCAATACTATGATCCTTATGTAACTCAAGGGATAGATGTGGCTGAGAGGGAAGCTAATAGGCCCTCATCTGTCAAGGCTGACATGAGGTCTGATCAAGGGATTTTCTGGCTCACAGCTCATAGAACTGCATCCTGCTGATATAGGAAATGTGCTGCCATGGTGTCCCTTTTCAGTGATCATCAAACTTTTATTTAAACATTTCCATTGAAGAAGGATCCACCACTTTTTGAAAAACCCTTTTGTAACTCTGATTACATGATCATACATCCAGAATGGCAAAGTAGTTTTTGTTGTTGTTGTTGTTGTTGTTTGCAGACGGGCTACATAGGCCCCATTCATACTGGCCTAAAAGACATGGAGGGAACTGGGATGATCCGGATGCCCCTCCCCC
>NC_056522.1:55033254-55039343 GCF_019175285.1 Sceloporus undulatus
GGTATTTGCGCCGATTTCAAAAGACCCGCGCTAGGGGCCATTTACCACGGAACGAGTGTGCAAGCCTCGGATTCGCTTGTGTGAGATTCGGGGTGAGTAGGAACTTCACGTATTTGAATCGGTTTCAGAACCGATTTTTTTGGTAGTGTGAATGAGCCCATAGTTCAATAGCAGAGTGCATGCTTTATATACAGAAAGTCCAAAGTTCAATATCTGGTGTCTCTAGGCAGAACTAGGCCAGACTCATTCCAGAAATCCTAGGCCTAATTTCCACTATGGTTTAAATGGGATCATGACTCCAAATGATTCGGTTTAAACCACCATGGTTCCCACTTAATTTGAATCGCTGAAGTGATTCAGAAAGGGGGGGGCATGGTTTTTACCCATTTAACCCACATCCAAAACACACTGTTTTTTTGGGCTGAATCAATTTATTTAGCATGCCTCCCTCCATCCCCAGCCTTCTTCCTGGCCTACCTCCGCTGTCCTCCCAGCCCAGCCTGCCTCCTCCATCCCCCAGGCCTCTTCGCCACGTGACCTGGCCTTCCCCGCCATGCAGCCTGGCCTCTCCGCCCAGGCCTTCCTGCAGCCTCTCCCGCAACAGCCCTGTTCCAGTGCAAAGATAGTGGGAACCATGATTGGGGCCAAACCAAATCATAGATTCGGTTGGGAACCTGGTTTAACAGGTAAATGGGAATTAGGCCCTAGAAGACTGATTGCTGGCAGTCAGTTTTGACAATTCTGGGATAGATGAATTAGCAATCTGGAGCAAAGAAAAACAAATTTGGTCCATCATTCATGTGACAATCCTTCAGATTTTCAAAGATGGCAATGATAAGACCCCTGGTGTATCTTTCACCCCAATGAAATACACCTAGCTCCTTTAGCCTTTGATCATAAAATTGTCACTATCATATTCTTAGCCACTCATTACACTACATACTATACATACATGGTCAATGAGATGTAGAGAACAGAACCCCTGGTCAGCAACTAGTTTACAGAAGATCACTTTGACAAAGTGGTGTCACTTCTTTTCCCCGACATGGTGTGCTAACCATATAAAATAGCCCCTTGGTATCCACTAGGGTTTGGTTTCAGGACCCCTTGTGGATACCAAAATCCATGGATGCTCAAGTCCCATTAAATACAATGGCATACTAAAAGGGTGATATAAAATGACAAAATCAAGGTTTGCTTTTTTTGAATTTATATATTTTAAAAATATTTTCAAGCTGAAGTTGCTTGAATCCATGGATATGGAGGGCTGACTCTATATCTCTACAGTTCCCAACTACTAAATTTCTATCGCTATTGAAATAGTATTTGGTTGGCCCAATGAAGGTACATGGGAAATAAGCTGGCACTGTGAACATAGTAAGCTGGCTGATACTGACACTTGGTCCATCTAATCCAGTACACTGTCCACTCTGACTGGTAGTGTATCTCCAGAGAGGATTTCTTCTGAGCCCACCTAGAGATTTCCAGTATTTCCTGGTGATCTTCTACCCAAATACTAACCAGGCCTGGCTCTGCTCAAAATCAGATGAGATCACATGTATTTACAGTAGTGGGGTGATATGAACCAAGGGCCAGATGTTGACTAGAAAAAGATAGATTCAAACCCTCACTAACTGGAAGTGTTCATATGAAACAGAAAAAAGAGCAAAAACTGAGAAAAGAGCTCAAAGACTCTTGTAACATATTTAGAGCAGACAGACTAGTATAAGTGCAGAGGGAAAAGGCAGAGTGAGCAGAGGAGAGTTAATATACATTGAGGTGCAGAGGAAAAATATTAATGAAAAATTGACAAAAGATGCAACAAGACCCAAATGTGGAAAATGTGATTTCAGTGGTAACATAGCAATGCAGCCCTTATGAATGAATAAACTTGAAAATACATTCCTCAAAGCAGTTTGCACATCCATGTTTTAAGAGTTTGTAGTAACAGCCACATTTCAGTAGGCCTCGTAGGACATTATATCACATGAGTCTGGTTCTCACCACAATTGTGTTAGTGAATGGAAATGCAAGCATACCAGTTTGGAAGCTTCATTATGTCTCTGTAATAACACGACTGGGGCTGTTTCCACTATTGATGGTCACTTGCACTCTCTTCCACAATCCCCCTTAACTCCACCTTCCTGCTCTATGCCCTACTCAGAGTGCCTGGGTTTTTAAATTTTTATTTTTAATGCAGTTCTGGAGTTATGCTAATACAATTCAGGGTTAAAAAAAAGAAGAAGGAAAACAGCTTGTTTGGGAATAGCAGGTGGGACAGGGGAGAGGGGGAGTTATCAGCACCACATGACTGCCAATATTGGAACTACTGTGGCAGCAACATTGCACACCTGAGGATTAATGGGAGAACAGCACAATTACAAGCTTATTGATGGGTTTTCCCTGTCAATGAAAATGGATGTTCTAACAACACCTCATAGCAAAGCAGCAACAAAATGGAGACAGCGTGGTGCAATAAATATTGCTAAAGGTGTTATTCTCTACCTTTAATAGAGATTTGAAGACTCTTGTGATAATCTCCCTTGTCTTTTCACACTCCACAAATATAGAACTACAGCATTTAGAATTCTCAGCCAGAGAGCAGTGCATTCTCAAAATACAAATCCCAGGATTCCATAGTATTCAGCCATAGCAGCTAAAATTGAATCATAGGGTGATATATGTGTAGTGTGTGTAGGGTCAGCTAATATCTAGCCACTTATCAATTCACTTTGCTTAAACCAGTGCTGCAGGTTAGAGCCAAGGTATTGTTAGACCCAGTATTATTCCTGGGAAATCAACTGGCTGCTGCAATTGGCATTGTCTTTGCAAAAGGGATGTAGCTTTGGTTACAATGATCCAAATTTTAATCACTTACCAATTAGACTAGTGTAATACTGTTACTGTAAGTAATATAATACACTCTACATGGAAATCTCCATGAAATTGTTTGTAACCTACAGAACTAAATTCAGAGGTCAAACAATACTGTGTGTTGTGTACTTTAGAAGCCATATATTGCAGGTCTTGTACTGATTGCACTGGCTTCTCATTTGTTTCCAAGCTCAATTCAAGGGCTAGGTTTGATGTACGAGGACTAAAATGGCTTAGAGCCAGGACATCTGAAGGAATGTCTTCTTCAATATGAGCTTCTAGAATCTGTTATCTTCAGCAGGGCCCTGTTGCATATCCTACTACCATATTAACCATCCCGGCCCAGGTTCCCTGATTCCCTCATTCCTCCCGTGGCCCCATCTTAGTGATGGTTGAGGATCAACAGAGGGATATCAGGATTTTTCGTTTTTAATTGTTGTTTTTATGCATTGATATTGTGTTTTAATATGTTATACTGTTTAATACTGTCTTAAGGGGAAGAGGGATAAAGTGTTTTTAATTGTCATATTTTATATTTTACTGTTGTTAACTGCCCGGATTGGTTTGCCAGAGGGCGGTATACAAATAAATATTATTATTATTATTATTATTATTATTATTATTATTATTATTATTATATGAGGCTAGCTTGGTGAATACACAGGACAAGGCTTTCTCTGCCATCACACCCCGACTGTGCAACTTCCTCCCAAGTGAAATTAGGTTGGCCCTTGCTGAGCTTTCAGTGGGTGACAAGAACTGGACAGTACTATCTTTGTGAAGTCGAAGGCTTTCATGGCTGGCATCCATAGTTTTTTGTGGGTTTTTCAGGCTATGTGGCCATGTTCTAGAAGAGTTTCTTCCTGACATTTTGCCAGCATCTGTGGCTTGACATCCTCTGAAGATGCCAGCCACAGATGCTGGCGGAACATCAGGAAGAAACTCTTCTAGAACATGGCCACATAGCCCGAAAAACCCACAAAAAACTATAGTACTATTTTTTATGAACTTTGGTTTTTAATCTCAATTCTCAAATTGTTTTAAATCTAGTTTTTTTAAGTATGTTATTGTGCATCACTTTGAAAAGTTATTAACAAATACTTCTGCTATATAAAATAAACTGTTTTTCCTTTACTGTACTCTACCCTAAGCAGTACTGCTACCTTCATTTTCATTTCAGGTTGCCTCTGTTATAACAGATGATTATGTTCCGCCTAAGAACACAAGATGGTTGTATTTCAGCAGCAGCTTGTGTTGTTTTGGATAGATCTCCCAGACTTACCCAGAGGTACCTACTTGTCGAGTTTAATTATAAGATCCATAATTTAAAGAATTTTCTAGGTGCCTGAAATTATAAGAAATCTGCTGTAAGATGATGGGGAATTTGGCTTTCTTGTAACAGATATTCCATTCAGAATTCTGCTGTGTACCTTGGGGGAGTAGGGGTGCATGAAGCACACACTGAAGGCTTAGAAGGAAAAATACAAACATGGAACTCCATGTTGTTGTTGTTGTTGTTGTTGTTGTTTAAAAATTCAGAATTGCAATACAATCTGAAGACTTTTAAGGAATGAGTTTTGGAATGTTTACAGTTGGTACTCATCAACATTCTTCCTCCATTCTATTCACCTATCTGATACTATTGTTATGGAACATAATAGTATTGACTGAACTGTACCATAAAACAGCACGAAAAAGGAAAACACAGATAAAAAAAGAAAAACCAAGGAGAGAACAATCTCAAGTGCTTGTTTCGTTTTATTAAGCCCAACACATTTCACAGTATAAATTACTTCCTCTGGGCCCTTAAAATAAAAATAAAAAGCAAGTACTGTAAATACAAAATTACCAACATTTAGATTAAAACATTTGAAAACACACATAAAACATGTCCATAAGGGGGAAATACCTTACCAGTAATTTAACTCCAAATCTATTACATCCAAACATAATTCCACTATATGTAAACAAAATGTTATGGCTCAATCCCATTTTGAGAATTCTTGACATATAGCTGTTGCAGTGAGGTAGATCAGTTTATTTCTTGTGTGCTGGCAAAAAAAGTTATTTCTTTTTCATTTCATTTTCAAAGGTCCCTGAAAGAATTCTGTTTCAAAATGCATTGGACTTTTTTAAAAAAATGTTACAGGAATTTGAGTTTCTCCTCAGTTTTTCATGCACTGCAGCCAGTCCTGTTACAAGCTTTGGTCAAAGTTGTATTCACAGTGACTCTGAGGATTAATAATTGAATAGCACATGAAATTATTTGTGTCTTTCATACAATCTTTCTCCAACAACATGAAAGAAACAGTGGTTCTTGTGACTCACACTGCTTCCATTACTCCAAATATTAGATCTCTGGCATGATGCAGATTCCTGTTTTTGCACACATACTGCAAACATTCATCCTCTAAATTTGCATCTTCTCTTGACAGTACTTTAAAAATCTGGGATTCAGTGCCTTGTGCTGCAAAACTGTGTACACAGCATGGCTAAATTCAGAGCCCCCTGTTCAAATGTGTCTCTTAAATACAAATCGCAGTTGCCCTTTCCAAAACAAATCACAACCTCCCACATATTTTAATGATTTGTGTATCACATTCAAGACACTTATTCTGCTAATTTTAGCAGGCAAGTTCTTCCAATAACATCCCACATCTGAAACTCCCCTCATTCATATTATAGACCATAGGAAGATGTGAAACATGTAGCTGTGGCATCCTTACATCTACATGCAGATGTCATGCTCCCCCCACTCAACGCAGTATGTGAATACAGTAAAAATATTTTATTTATTGTGCATATTTTCATTAGCACATTCATGTATATTCATATTTTAACATTTTATAAGGGAATGACATCATGCAAATTAGAACAGATTTATTTAAGTAAATTCGATATTTAATTCAACGTATGTGTACATTTTACACATTAAAAGGTTTGGGGGAAATAGGCCAATTAAATTTAAACAAGAGGCCAAAACCATAACTCAGTACAGTGGACCCTTGTTATACACTGGGGTTTGGTTCCAAGATCCCCCATGGATAACAAAATCCGTGGATGCTCAAGTCCCATTAAATATAATGACATAGCAAAATGGTGTCCCTTATAAAAAATGTCTAAGGCCTTCCTCTGAGGCTGAGAGAGTGTGACTTGCCTGAGGCCATGGCCTTCCTCTGAGGCTGAGAGAGTGTGACTTGCCTAAGGCCATGGCC